>NC_000067.6:80486662-80771662 GCF_000001635.26 Mus musculus | reverse complement strand
ACTTGTTTCATATTTGGTCAATGGGTACCTTCCTCTTCCTAACAGTGGGATAGAGTAATATGTGACCTGAAGAAAGGAATGTGAAATACTATCCCAAACTCTCTCCCACATAAAGGGAAAGAATGGCTTCCTTTTACTCTGTGTCTGCTGCCGCCTCCTCTTCTTGTCTACTAAGTGCTGTCTTGCTTAGGGTTTTATCGTTTTGAAGAGACACCATGACCACGGCAACTCTCATAAGAGAAAACAATTAATTGGGGCTGACTTATAGTTCAAACATTTAGTCCATTAACATCATGGTGGGACACACAGTGGTGTGCAGACATGGTGCTGGATATGTAGCTGAGAGTTCTAAATTTGGATCCACAGGCAGCAGGAAGTGAGGATGGCATACTAGGTCTTGCTTTAGTTTCTGAGACCTCAAAGTCTGACCCCTAGTGATGCACTTCCTCTATCAAAGTCACACTTATTCCAACAGAGCAACACCTGCTAATAGTACCACTTCTTATAGAGCTTCGGAGGCCATATTTATTCAAACCACCACAAGTATCTTGTTATTATGTACCCTACAAGTTACATCAGAACAGAGTTATCAGCTGGGTATCAAAGAAAGATTCTGTTTTCTTTCCGGATAGTTAAAGCAATCTGAGGTTCCTCCAAGTGTGATTTGTGTGTGAGTTTGGGTTTATTTTTGGGAGTCGCTGTTTGGGCACTGAACTGTGTGATTCTGTTGAAGAAATCCAAGAGGACCCATCCTCTTATAGTGCCATTTGATCATCCCAAGAAGATGGGACCAGGGCATTTTTACTCTCAATGTCCCTCCTTGGAGCAAAGGGCACACTGAGTGGAGCCCAAGGGCTGTTCTAAAAGCTTTTAAACTTTGGGGACTAAGTTCTCCTATGGCTGCCTTAAGGAGGCTGAACTAAACTGAGCACCTCTACCACCTCATTGTTTGAACTTTAAGGACCTTTTTAACTTAAACAGCCATTGGAGTCTCATGGCCCTGGTCCATATCTTTTTTTTTTTCCTGGTCTGTGGGACCAATTAGGGAACGAAAGACATGGTTATTAAGGCCTTTCCCTCCACTACTTTGTACAAATTCTAAAACATTCTGTTGACCCATTTACATATGTACCTGGCTGGGTCTGCATCTGCTCCCAAAATGACCTCTCACTATCTGGCAACGTTTCTGACTTATCACAAACCCATTCAGACCTTTATTAAAGCAGGCGACCAGATATTTCACCCCTCCCCTATGGACCCCTGGCCATAAGTCCATCTAAATTTCTCACCCAGAATTGGAACTTCACACTTTGTAGATATTGTGGGCTGGATGATTATGTAAACACCAGCTACTTCCCTAGCCTTAGCAAGTATTTGGGCTTTTGCATATCTGCTACAGCAATAATCCAAGACTACCACTGCCTTTTGCTAGGTAAGGATACAACAAGGATAAGCTAAGTTTCATGAAGTCACATGCTGGGTTTTTTTTTTTTTTTCTGTTTTTGAACAACTCCCATAGTTTTTTCTCGTACCCTTAAGTCTCATATACAGAAAGGGATGTATACGCTAGGGAGATATCACCCCTAACGGAAGACTTCAATAGCTGATTCTAACTTTGTCTCCCCTATATAAGTGTGTTAGGTTAAAATGGTATCGAAGGATGACATAGAAGATAGAGAAATGACATTATTTAATCCGCAATGATACTAGACCTATTTGAGTTAATATAAAAGCCTTTTATGAAGTTAACACTGTGAGGAGAGGATCACACATTTAGCTGTAGGAATGTGACCCACCATGATTTAAAAAAAAAAAAAAAAAAAAAGGAGGGGCAAGATTTGTTGTGCCAAGAACCAGCCTTGTCTTGGAGAAGGGTTTTGAGAGAAGGGGTGCCTAGGAGCAGTGAAACAAATGTATGTGCATTATTACACAAACAAGCCTCATGCCCACAGCAGCCATCAATACTCATGACAGGCCCACATCTGATGGACCTGTCCCAGGGTCAGAAGCCCTGTCTTCTGTCCCCACCAATGCCATGCCAATGCTTGACATTGTTAGGCTGTTCAGGGAAGGCATAAGAAGAAAAGACAGCTTGCATTGCAATTTAAATAGTAGTTGGAAGTAAGATAAGCAAAAAGGAAATTCCAAGCCAGGGAAATAACTTTGGTCTAAGCTATAGAAATAGAAAAAAAATGTCCAGTATATAATCACTAGCTATATAAGATAATTTATGGGGCTACAGTATGAGCTACAGAGGGAACTGCCCCACTCTTGATGCTGAAAGGTGATTTTCCCTTCAGGCCTCAGGGAGCATACAATGACTAGCCTTTCAGGTTTGACTCTTAAAAAAGAAAAAAAAAAATCAAATTCATGTTAGCAAGGAATGAGGCCTCGAATTGCCCCGTTATCAGGACAGGAAATACAACTTCATCAGCTCCTAGCAAATCAAAAACAACTAGGGAATTTCAATGTACTAAGTTGATAAATTGATTTTGTTTGAATCTATAAATAAGTTTCTCGATTTTTGGATGGCTGATCTCTTTGAAATGTTGATTTTTCTAATCAATAAACATTACATATCTTTATAAATCCCAGTATACAGTTTTTATTTTGCATCTCAACAACTTATAAATTTTTGTTAGATTTACTCATGAGTGTTTATATTTATGCTGCTTCAAATGTTATCCTTTCCCCCTCTTTGCTTCTGATGATTCATGTATAGGTTTGTTTTGAGCCTTTCTAAACTCTCTTGTTAATTACACTTGTTAATTTAATAATTAGTACATTCTGTTGCATCATCCATTAACCAATGATATCCTGTCAGCCACGGCATTTTCTATTATTCTCTTACCATCCTTGTAGATTTCTTCTATGTTGTTATTGGCCTTAGTGCCCCACAAAGCATATTAAGTGGTAACTATAGCAATTTTCAAATTATTTATATGTACTTTCCATGGTTTAAATTAAGAAGCCTAGTGTTTTTTTTTCTACTTCACAAAGCATCTTAAACATATAATATCAGCAATTTCATTAAGTGTCTTCTTCATCACTGGGTGGACCACATGATCTTCTTCTCCTTAATGATACAACATAAATTCATTTTCAATTTCTATGCCAATTCTGTAATTTTACCATATACTCTCCTTGGACACAGCTGTTTTATATCTGCTTATATTTTGATAGAACTTTAAAAATCTGTACTCATAAGGGAGATAGACAATGACTTTAATTTTCCCATGCTAAATCTTGGGGCGGGGACACTATGAAAATTGTGTTAGCCTGATAAAATACACACCAGTTCTTTCATAGTTCTATACGCTGGCTATTGTGCATACTGTCGAAATACACATGGACGTATAGTTATCTCCAATTTAAATTTACTATGGTTTTTTTTGTTTTTTTGTTTGTTTGTTTGTTTGTGTTTTGAAGGGGAGTAAAAACTCCGCAATGATATATTTCCATGATAGTAATAGTTTTTTAGTTTTTTTGTTGTTGCTGTTTTGTTTCTTTAACATTTGAAGAAAGGATTTTACTGGGGGTGAAGAAACACAGCCATACAATAGACACAGTAGCTCTCATCAAAAAATCAAAAACAGAGTAAGGACTTACTTAGAGAGCTGAAAACCTCTATTTTGAAGAAACTCTACACTGGTTTCATAATAACTATAGTAATTTACATTCTCAGCAAGGAAGTATAAAATTCCATTTGTGATTATTGATAAAAGCCATTCTCATTGGAATAAGATAGATCTCAATGTAGTTTTGATTTACAGTCATATGATGGCTAAATTTGTCGCAAATTTTAATGTAATTATCTGAACTTCATTTGAGAACTGTCTGCTTGGAATATTTACTAACCTCTTGATTTATGTAATCTGATTTTTTGTTAGTAAAGATTTTTGAGTTCTTTATATATTCTATGCGTCAGTCCTCTGAAAGACTAAAGGTTAAGAAATATTTTTGCCCCATTTTGTTGGCTGTTTGCTCTGTTAATAGTTTTCTGTGCATAACTTTTTAATTTAACATATTTCCATAAGTCAACAGCAATGACTACGAGAGGCAGCCCTTTTCCTCGGGGTTTCCATTTCTTTTAGAAACAAGAACTTGTGTCTTTAGCTGCATATGTAGCAGAGGATGGCCTAGTGGCCATCAATGGGAGGAGAGGCCCTTGGTCGTTCGAAGACTCTGTGCCCCAGTATAGGGGAATGCCAGAGCCAGGAATTGGGAGTGAGCGGATGGGTTGGGGAGCAGGGGAAGGGGGGAGGGTATAGGGGATTTTCAGAGAGAAAACTAGGAAAGGGGATAGCATTTGAAACGTAAATGAAGAAAACATCTAATAAGAAAGAAAGAAAGAAAGAAAGAAAGAAAGAAAGAAAGAAAGAAAGAAAGAGGGGGGAGGGAGGGAGGGAGGAAGGAAGGAAGGAAGGAAGGAAGGAAGGAAGAAAGAAAGAAAGAAAGAAAGAAAGAAAGAAAGAAAGAAAGAAAGAGAGGGGGAGGGAGGGAGGGAGGGAGGGAGGGAGGGAGGAAGAAAGGAAGGAAGGAAGGAAGGAAGGAAGGAAGGAAGAAAGAAAGAAAGAAAGAAAGAAAGAAAGAAAGAAAGAAAGAAAGAAAGAAAGAAAGAAAGAGAGGGGGAGGGAGGGAGGGAGGGAGGGAGGAAGGAAGGAAGGAAGGAAGGAAGGAAGGAAGGAAGGAAGAAAGAAAGAAAGAAAGAAAGAAAGAAAGAAAGAAAGAAAGAGAGGGGGAGGGAGGAAGGGAGAAGGGAGGAAGGAAGGAAGGAAGGAAGGAAGAAAGAAAGAAAGAAAGAAAGAAAGAAAGAAAGAAAGAAAGAAAGAAAGAAAGAAAGAAAGAGAGGGGGAGGGAGGAAGGGAGGAAGGGAGGAAGGAAGGAAGGAAGGAAGGAAGGAAGGAAGGAAGGAAGAAAGAAAGAAAGAAAGAAAGAAAGAAAGAAAGAAAGAAAGAAAGAAAGAAAGAAAGAAAGAAAGCCAGTCAAAAACACACCACTGCAGAGCAACGGGAGCAACAAGGACCAATGGCTTAGGTGACTTCCATGCCCTTCAGTTTTGTCAGTCTCTAGAAGACACACTCACAACCCACTCACACCCAAACCTGGCTTGGGAAATTCTTAGCTGAAAACTCAGGTTCTATCTGTCAGAACTCCTGTCTCTGTCCAGTATGAATCCAGAAAGAGAACTCACATGCACCACTAGAACTAAAACCTATTATAAGGAGATTTACTCACTAACCACCAAGCTAGGTCTTCATGGGCACATGTCATCAAATGAACAGTGGTTAGATAAATGCTGTAGTCACTGAAAGCAAGGAGGGACAGCAAATATTATGTCTTTGTAGAATATTCTATTGAATGTCAAGAGTCATAAACACTGTGCTTTTAAGTAACTCTGAAATAATCATTTCTCTAAAAGAATACAGGCTTTGTGGCAGTATCAGAAAGGCCCGTTGTTAGCACAAGCTTGGTATAATGATGCTAATAGGCCTCTTTTTAAAACCATGAAAAATACTTTGATTTTATCAGGAATTTTTAGGCAATTTTCAGAGTAGTTCTCTTATTGCTTTTAAATTTTCTTTAATTTTTTTTAACTTCCTTTTGTCCCCTTAGCAAAGATAAGGGGAAAGAGGACAATATCCATGATTAATCAGAATAGAGCACCTTTCTAAACCCACACATGAGAAATTGCTCAAAGATAAAAGGTGTGAAAACCCTAATCTAGTTATATCAATAAACTCTAACAGCCTTGTGTAGAAGAACAAAACCCACTAGTCTTGCTTGAATAAACTGCACAAACACTCAGTTTGACATTTTGGAGGGGACCACTTCATAGCAGCATGCAGTTGTATTTGCCCTTTCTTCTCTAACTGTAGTCTGAGCAATGCTGTGAAATTTCTTCTTCCCTTCTCTCTACCACAGAAAGGCACAGGAAATGAGTTCATGCAAATACTGAGCACACCAACACCACAGGCTAGAAAACAGGCTTCCGCTACCAAAATCACATGCCTTGTTTTGTTTTTTTAAGAAAAATTTCCTGAAAATAGTTGATGTAAACCATCAGTTCGATGTGTCAAAAATACAACTGTCCCATCTGTCTCCCATCATCTAAGAAAGCTAGGACATCAAGGGTTTGCAAACCTTGTGTTACTAACATTTTTTTTATATTGGTACTTAACCATTATGTTTCTTTCTGAGGCTATTAGGAGAAAAATGCATTCTCTCAATCTTTTGGAAAAATACATTTGATTTTGCTAAATATCTTTGTTGTATCACCTTACTCTATTAAAACATACTACTAATGATATAATAACTTACGGTTGCTTAGCAATGTGCACTATTGTGAACAAACTACATACACACATGTATATGATGTCAAAGGATTCATAATAAAACTACCTACACTAGAAATTCAATTATAGAAACGTCATCACAATATAAACTGAGTAAGATTTTTAATACGTTTAAGTAGATTTCTCTGTAATGTTTGATTTTTTTTTAACCTCTGGTAAGAATTTGTATACCTTGACGTTTTTAGGATATCAATAAAAGATATTTGTATTTTCTGTGTATTAAAATTCTTGAACTTTCTTGATTACTTTCTTTAGAAGCATGTATTCAACTATATAATTTGCCTGTTAACTTTTTTTTCTTTTTCCATTCTCGTGTGTGTGTGTGTGTGTGTGTGTGTGTGTGTGTGTGTGTGTATACTTCATTGCATGTGTATAGAGACATGTGGAGAGGAAATCAAAATAAAAATGTGTGCTTGTGTATGTAGAGGCCCAAGGTAGATGTCAGAAATCATCTTCTGTAGTTCTTCCTACTTTTTCATTGAGACAAAGCCTTCCAATGAAACCAAAGCTCACCTACATATCTGTTCTTGCTAGCACCTTGCTCCAGGAATCCTCTCTTCCTTCTTTCTGAGGCTAGAATTACAGATGGACCACAATGCTCCAAGGAGCAGTATACAGTCTAGGAATCTAGACTTTGGTCGAAAGGCTTAGACAGCAAGTTCTTTAGCCACTCTGCTCTCTCCCTGGCCCGCTTGCTGCTTTAAAACAACTTATTATACATTTGCTATCAGGAAAATGTAAGTTTTATGCATTTGAATATTACTACTTTTCATATATAAAAATCTAGGATTTCTCTCTTGATTAAAAGACTTTCCAAGTTAAGGCAAAAGACTCATTGTTAACAATTAAATAAATGAATATGATCAAACTAATCTGTCAAAACTATATCCTTAAAGAGACAAGTGATTTGATAATCAACACTGGAAATTTAAATTGTAGATAAAAAGCTACAAGTTAACATATACAGAACTGGAACAGCTGGCTAATTCTCTGAATGAGCCTCTATCGTTATCACAAGTTGAGGGGGATGACTTTCCACTACAGAAATAAGAAACATGAAAGACAAATCTATCCCACATCTATGATAAAATGCAGGAGTGACCTAAGCAGCTACAAAGAAAAATGTGAAATGGTGCAAAGGATTTTAAAGATCACTCTGTTGTATTGTATTGCTGCAGCATAGGAAAGCAATCTTACATTCTAGAGATAAGTTCTTAATCAAGTTAGAAGTGGAAGTTCAAAATGTACTTGAAATACCTTATGAATTTATAATTATTTTGTGCTCTCATGCTTCAGTCCTGTTTAATCTCTTCATAATAAAATAATAGGATACCTGACATTTAAAAAACAAAAAGTACCCCACAATTGTATGCTATCTGATATTCTAATGCAAGTGTTTCTAGATCCTGTGCTATTCTTAGTAAGCTATAAGTTATTATGAAATTTTAGATGGGGAAATCTTGAGCATAAACCAACTACCACACAAGAGGTTTAGAATTGATAACATTTCTCTCATTAACAAGGGTACCAGGACCAGATGGCTCCACAGCTGGATTCCATCCAACTTGCACAGAACAAACAACCCCAATGTTATTAAAATTGCTGTAGCCATGGAAAGAGACAGAAAGCTCTCCCACCCAATTTAGTAATGTCCCCAACTAAGAATACCAATCTCAAAGAAGAAAGGGGAGGACAATTTCACTCGTGTGTACAGAGGAAAATTTCTCAAAGAAATATTAGAAAATAGATTCATTTTTTGGTTTTCTCTCTAAAAAAATAAACTATTACATTACAACTCTGTTATATATCAAGTCATGTATCTTTAAGAATGGTGAGTATTGTGAATCCCATCATGGAAGGAAACCAAAGTGCCTGAGAGTGAACATGAAGATGCAGGGTGTATGAGCAGAAGCATCCCACCCTGACTTCTAACCACGTGTTTCTTCCTTATACTGAACAGAATCGGTGTCTGCATAACTTTTGCAAAAGGAGAAGTGAAGGTCCCAGGGTGTTATTTTCCTAAAGCCAGACTACAAATTAAAAGAAGGTAGAACGGTGAACCTGGACCTGTGTTTCTAGTAAAGAACAAAGTAAAGAGAAAAAAAAAAGACTTTTTTTTTTTTTTTTTTTTTTTTTTTTTTTTTTTTTTTGTCACTGGACTTTGTCTTATGCAGCCACACTGACATAAGGAAAGCAAAGCATGGGTCCTGGGACAGACACCAGGACCAGGCAGATATGGACAGACAAACCATGCTACTCTAGTGTAATTTGCTTCCAAGAAGTGGAATACAATAAAGACTACACAGCAGGCTTAACATATTTGCCTATAAGCAACCCATAGGCACCTGGGTTTGTCAGTTGGCTCCAGCTCTGGCAATTAATATTACTAATATTATATCTTTTAAACCATGTTTTCTTGCTGCTTCCTTATTTCCTTGACAAGTTGAAAAGAAAGTACACTATGAAATAGCATTCAGTTAAAGAACAGCAATTTACAAACACTATAAATAAATTCAATAACTTGCTTTTTCTACTAAGAGAAGCAAGACGTGCTTGTATCAAAGCATTTTCCCCCCAGGTGCCTCACAATTCTGATTGATGATTTTTTGGGTTAGCTGTAAACTTTTATCAAATGAAGTCGTATTCATTTATCTACCATACATTAATTTATGGTCAAGATGAGTGACTTGCTTCTGTGGACTCCCACCTCCCCGCTTCTGTACAATAGAAAATATGAACTTTTCCCTTAATCCAGAGTTTGAAAGAACGTCTTTATATAAAATCAGAAAATGATTTCAACTGACATTTGTATACCTATCACACAAAATGCTCTATTTAAATAGCATGCTACAGAATTCCCTCTCAGGTGTCTTTTATGCATGAGGGAAGGAATTTTTCTAGTTTGATTTAAGTTGTTCTGATAAACACCATGACCATAAGCCATCTGAGGATGAAAAGGTTTCTTTCAGCTTGCAGGTTACACTCAATCATTGAGGGCAGCCAGGGCAGGAGCTCAAACAGGAAACTTGTGGCAGGAACTGAAGCAGAAACCATGGAAAATTATTGCTTATTGCCCTACCCCCAGCTTGTACAACTATGTCACAATAATGTAAAATAAAACAGGTACAGTTTTCTATTCTTATTACTGTGGTTAAAAAAATCCTAATCCATGTCTTACTCATATGACTAGTAATTTTAGCCCTAAGCCAAGTCTTGTAAAATGATAAGAGAAAATATTAATTGTATTTTTCTAATTTATAAAGCTTTGACCTTTATCACAGCAGGCTATAAGAGCTACCTAAGCCTTAAGAAAGCCAATGAAGCCTTCAGATAAGGAACATGAGTATCTGGGGAGGCAAGAAGGAAGGAAGGAAGGACGGAAGGAAGAAGGGAAGGAGAGAGGGAGGGAGGGAGGGAAGTATGGAAGGAGAGAAGGAAAAAAGAAACTGTAGATGAAAAGGAAGAAAGAAACTCTTTATTATTAAGATAATTTTACTGGAACATAAAATATTGCCATGGGTCTTAAGAGAGTCATCTTCAAAATATTACCACCTCCTCTTAGCAGCAAATTCTAGTCATGCATTACAAAATAGTTACTCTGTTTGAAATGGAGCCTTTTGGAAGCAGAAACTTCAGTGAGCTCTGTAATGCTTGTCACAGAATCTGAGCCCTTCCACAGTTGGTACACCGTGAGTGACTACTGACTGGGGTCACTTCTTTCTGCTACAAGGTTTTGATCTATAACAATTCAGGAGGAAGACGAGAATTATGACCTGAAAGTATGTGATTACAACCTATGCAGTCATTTGTGCCCAGCAAAGCTAGGGGATGCTAACTTAACTCTACAACACACACATTTTGGTCACTATTCAACAATATATCACTTATCCGGTTGCTGTGACAACATATCTGGACCAAATTAGCTGAAAAAACAGTTTACTTGGCTAACATTTTAAGGGTATCCTTCCTCAGAGCAGGGAAGTCATGGCAGAGCTTGAGGAAGCTAGGCACATTGCATCTATAGTCAAGAAGGAGAGAGAGATGAATGCTGTCCTCAGCTTGTTTTGTCTTTTACACTCAGTTTGAGACCTCCCCCCCACCCCACCCCCCGTGGCATGGGGCAAGTAGTACTGCCCACACTCAGGTTGGTCTCTTCACATCAAGTAACCTCATCTAGATAATTTCTCACAGACCTGCCTAGAGACTTGTTTCCATGGTGATTCCAAATCCCATCAAGCTGACAGTAAGACCATCACATACAATATTCAACATCTTTAAAAATTCTCTTATTTTAGAGATACAGAACCATACTGATTGTGTTCCTATAATGATATCTCTTAACATAAAAAAAAACATAAAAAGGTGAGACTGGAAGACAGTTCATTTATTAAGAGCACTGAGTCCTCTTTCAAAGGACAAGGGTTTGTTTTTCATTACCCATAAATATCTGTAACTCCAGTTCCAGTGTATATGATACCTTCTACTGGCTCCCAAGGGTACCAGGGACACACACACACACACACACACACACACACACACGTATATGTGTATGTGTACGTGTACATGTATATGTATTTGTATGTGTATATGTATATGTTTATATGCCACTCAGTAGCAACTCACAGTGTACCCACTGTGAAAGGGCTCTGACTCTGACAAGCAGTACAGAGCTCACTGAAGTTTCTGCTTCCAAAAGGCTCCGTTTCAAACAGAGTCACTAACTTGTAAAACATGACTGGAAATTTGCTAGGAAGAGGAGACAGACGGTGGTAAGCAGGATCCTGACTTCTACTCCCAGGTATCTGCAATTCCATGGGTGACTGTGACCTAGAAGTGTAAGCCAAGTAAGTCCTTTCCCCTTCAGGTTGATTTTGGCCAGAGTGTTTCAACACAGCAAAATAAGTTCAAACCTCAACTGTTGCTGTACCCAAGATGCACTCTAATACAAGTTCTACGTCCTCCTTCTCAGTTGATTCACAACATTATTGGGACATGGATAGAGGAAACACACACACACTCGTTCACAAATCCTTCCATACCAGCGGATGGTAGTGACCTCCCAGAGCTGGAGAGGGTAAAACTGGTGTCAAGAATAAAACTAAAAGTGATTTCCTGATACATGATGCAGTTGAAGACATGGTTGCATGTGCTATTCAGTGTATTGCTCTGCTCATGTTCAACTTGACACAACCGAGAGTCTCCTGGGAAGGAGGAATGACCCTCGGTTGGAGAACCGCCACTATCAAGTTGGCCTGTGGCCATATCTGTGAGAGATTGTCTTGATTGATGATTGATATAGGAAGGCTCAGCCCACTGTGGGCATCACTACCCCTGAGCATCAGGACCTTGACTGAGTAAGATAAGATGAACGGAACTGAAAGCACCCAGATCTAAGCACAATGCATCCTCTCTTCCTCAAGTTGATTTTAGCCAGAGTATTTCAACACAGCAAAATAAATTCAAACCTGAACTGTTGTACCCAAGACACACTATGACTCATGTTCTGTTACTACAGTCTTTGCTTCTAGACCATTTTTCTTTTCTTGCCATCCTCCTGCCTCAGCACTCAAGTCTTTGACTGCCTCAGACTTCCTGAGCCTTTGAGAGTCGTGCATAATCATGAGTTATTCAGTTATACTATACACCAGACAGTATTCTAAAACAGGGGGGGAAATGGTTACAGTTTGTCAAAAAGTTAAGACAGAGTCACACTGTGTGTAACCCAGATTTTCCTCAAAGAGAGCCTGTTAGCCTACTATGTGAGAAACACCAGGCACACCACAAGCTAAAAAAAATGTTTTTAACTTTAGAAAATCCAGAGGCCACAGATCCACAAAAAGGCCCTTAAGAAATCCAGAATGTCCACACAGCTCTCCCAGGAGCCTTGGTCTTTCACCCACCCACACTGGGCAGAGAACCACCCTGCATGTGACTCCAGATAAGAATTTTAGAATACTTTAATCAGATAGCTCGAGGCAAGGGTGGGGGGGGATTTGATAAGAAAGCAGAAAAATAGACTAAGAACCACCCACCCTGTCCTACTCACCCTACCCTGTAACCCAACAGCAGTTCTTATTCATCCTAATTTCCACCCTGAAATCCCTTACATTACCCAGATAGACACTAGATTTTAATTCAAATTAGTATGCAAAGTTAAGGAGGCATTTGGTAAACCATCCTATATGGTCTTATTTACAAGAGCAGTGTAGCTGGTATAGAGTAGGGACGCAGTTGAGGAAAAATTGGCGGAAGGTGTGAATTCACACCGACTATCCCAAGACCAAGTAAGGAATCTGGGTCCCCTAGAGACTTCAAAGTAAGGGGCCCAGCCACCAGAGGGATCCTTACTTAATAAAACCTCTGACCCACCTCCAAGGGTGCACAGGATACCTAAGATCAACCCTTCTCCACTTCCTAACCTCAGAATGTAGGTCTGATCCTCAAAAAAACGCCAAATCCCCAACCCTCTATGAGCATCGGATTGAGAATAGGGCGGTAAGCAGGTCCCAGCAGAGGCAGCCCGGCATCAGTACCGAGTCGCGGGTGGGCGGCGCGGGTGGAGCCACCCCCACGCGCGTCCCGCTGCAGATGCGCCCTAGCCAGGCAGAGTTGGCCGCGCCGCCCGAGAGGCGCAGAGTTTGCAAAGTCGCCGCGGAGCTTGAGCGGGAGCGAAGGGGGTGGGCAGAGTGGGGGTGCGCGCGAGAAAAACCCGCCTCTTGTGAGTTGAGCGGGGAAGAGGGGGGGAAAGGCTCTGAGTTCCGCTTCCTGAACGGCGGGTGGGTAGAACAGGCTGGCGCGGCCAGGGGACCGGCGGGACACACTCGCTCCGGGGCCGAGGCGCGAGCGGCACGGCCCGCGATGGCCGGGGAGCGGACCCGCAGGTTCACCCGGAGCCTGCTGAGACCGGGACAGGCGGCCGAGCTCCGGCACAGCGCCGCGTCTGCCGCCGCGGTGGCCGTCAGCAGCCGTCAGCAGCAGCGGGTGAGTGCCCTGCGTCCCTCGCGCCACGGCGGGGCTTGCCCAGGGACCCCAGACAGGCCTTGTCGCCAGCCCTGTGAGCCCCTGCACGGGAGCTAGCTTGTCCTCCACCCCGAATTCGCTCCCCCACAGAGCGACCCCGGAGTCACCTCCTCCAAGCAGTGTCACCAAAGAATTAAGGACCAGAGGCGCATTGGGGGACTTTAGGAACGCGGGACGCTTAGATGAGCAGCTGCGTGGGAGAGCGTGTGCCTACGTTTTAAGGGGGGTGGAGGAGGCGGGAATGCATCCAGTCTGGCTCAAGGTGACAGGGTGACAGGGACCTGGGGCGGCGGGTGGGGGCGGGATAAAGGGGTGGGGGGAGCTAAATGGATGGAACCTGTAGATCCACAAGTCTGCGCGCCCCTCTCCTCCCCGTGGAACCTAGAAAAGATGTAGTGAGCTAGCTCTTCAGCCAGACCAAAGCTGAAACCCCCACCTTCTATCTAGTGAGGAAAATCTGCAATTTGCACAGATCTCCCTCCCCCCACAGGCTGGAACCCAACCAGCCACTTTATACTGTTGCAGAAAGAGCTGGGGGAAACTGGGATGAAGGGGACGTGGGTTATTAAGTAGCCAGTGGCTTCTGGTGTGTTTTGAAGCGATTTCACGGGAATCTCCTTCCAGAAGGTTTCCCCTGGTTACTTCCTTGTCGAAATGCCTTCTAAGTATTGGGTGATTTCCGCGGGAAGTCCCTGAGGCAAAAGCCAGCATCAGGTGCCCAAATCATACCCGTGCATCACGAGATATTCATAAATTCCAGTAGGTGTCACACTAAGGGATGAAAGCAGCAAGCAGGGAGCGCACATCAACTGTGGTAGAAATGGGTAGCCCGTAGGGAGTAGCCTTCCAGCAAGAGTGGGGCTCAGCCACGGAGCTCTTGGCCTGACTTTGTTGGACCAGAATCCTCGTTGTGGGTTTCATTTTCCTTTTTTTTGCCAGTAAATACCATTAGGAATTAAACAACCCTATTTAAGAGTGTCAAAGTGTTGCCTTTGCCAGTCACCGAAGAGGAGGGAGCCAGATCTGGTCAGAGCCAGTTCCCACAGCCAGAAGCCTCTCTTAAAGCCAGAGGTCGGGAAGCTGAACAGAGCGGAAGCAAATTGCCTGGCAGAGGGACCAGAGCAGCAAATGCACAGAGGGTGGGGGGTGGGGGTGGGGGATGGGGAAGCCTGGAGTGTGAAAAGAACTGGTAGCCAGGCTGCCCTTTCCTTCCCTTTCCCTCACCACTGGCTGCAATATGCAGCTGCCAGAGACAATTCAACTGTTACCTAATCCCTTGACAGTGCCAGCCTGTGGTTTTGATATCTGTATGCATATTTTTAAGGAAGAACAGACAAACTGTCAAAAACGGGCCATTCTGAAAAGCGGGTGGAGCTATTACAGAATCAGACACACATAAGACAGTAATTTTACCTTGTAAAGCAGTGGTTCTCAACCTCTGAGTCTTGACCCTTTGGGGTTCAAAGGACCCCCCTTCCACAGGGGTTGCCTGAGACCTTTGGGAAACACAGTTACCTGACAATTCATAAAAGTAGCAAAATTCCAGATATGAAGTAGTAACAAAAGTAACTTTCTGGTTGGGGGTGGAGGAGTCACCACAACTTGAGGAACTGTATCAAAGGGTCTCAAGATGAGGAAGGTTGAGAACACTGTCTTAGGGGATTCCTTAGGTTTGTGCTTTTGTTATTCTGTCATTTGCTTTATGTTAAAATTGCTTTGCCATTAATTCATTTTAGGGACTCTTTGTAAAAACATAACAAGGTTTAGCATCCACCTCGAAGCAATAGCATGGCTTCTTTTATTTGTGTCTTGTTTTGCAGTGGATTCTCATAACGTTTCTGCAGCAATGGAATTTTTATAAATATTATGTATCCCTTCTAAACACACACACACACACACACACACACACACACACACACACCCCTCCAAGACGACCTTACATTTGAAACCCTAGTGAGGTCTTGTCACAGTGAATGAGCACAGTGTTCTTAAGGGTAGCAGTAAGGGGCACTTCACTGGCACAGGTGCCCAGCCTTCCTCACTTCAGCACCTTGGCCAACACTCCAGAACCAGCTCTTGCCAAGATATTTCAAGGGATAGTACACATCTAGGCAGGCAGGGCTGGCAGTGATTTTGGCAGGAAGACATGAGCTCTGCTCTCTCCCCTACCCCTACCGTTTCTCCTGAAAGGAAGCAGGAAAGGTTGGTTTGGTTTTTTTTTTTTTTTTTTTTTTCACTCATTACCACACTCAGTGGGACCAAGAGGGCCACTGTACCTAAAGCCTCAACATTAGCCTACATGGTACATGTTCATCAGAGGTTTGCATTGATCCAGCTTCTTCAAGCTCTATAGGTCTGCTGCTCTGTGTTCTCAAAGACTGTTTGTCAAAGGGAAGTGGGATGACGAAGATATGACGGGGAGACAAAAGGATAATGAGAACATATTGTGGTTTGTCTATTTTAATACAAGGTAGTAGATGAGTGTCTGTGTGCTGCAGCGAACGGTCCTCTCTTATACCGAGGGGCTCAAGGAACTTCTAGTGAAAAAAAAAATCTATTTCACTTCTAAGTTTATAGTCTTTTTCTGAAAGCCTTTCAGAATGCTACAGAGGTTGTTATAAATCTTGGCCTGTGTTCTCACTAATAAAGATGGATGAGGGGGTCAAATTAACTACACCTGAGATTGAGATGAAGTCTTTGAAATATATTTGGGGTGTGGAGACCAGAGATCAAGGGAAACTGACTGAAGAACATGACCAAGGCTAGCTTTGACGGCAGCTGCCACAGGAAGTAGAATGTCACAGCAAAGGTGATGTCAGTGTTAACCAAACCACTCTACTATGTGTGCATGCAGACTCCTGGCTTGGACCTATCACATTTTGCCTCTCTCTAAGAACTATTATGTACAATGGATATTTTGAACAGACACGGTCCCTTTAGTTACTGTAGAAAATTAATGACTAATAACTTATTTTATGGCCAAATCATAATACTAAGTCAATTTCCTGAAATTGCTTTGTCTGCTATCATATGAATAAGCTTTTCTAGTGTAGAATTTGAGTTCTAGTGGGATTGTAGATATACCTCCCATGTTAGGACTTGAGTGTTTTATCACCATAGTTCAACACACATGCACATACCAGGTTAGTTTTAGAGGGTTACTGCCACTAGTTTGAAATAAGAACGTTTCTTCAAAAATAATGAGCTGTGTCTATCCTTTGCATGAATTATCTTACATACATTACTTTTTACTATTCACTAACATATAAGCTTAAGACATGTATACGTTTCTGCATGTATGTATGATTACATTGCAAACAAATACCTTTAACAAGAATACTTAAGTTTTATGCAAGTACCACATCAGATCTGTAATGTGCTTATGGAAGGAACGAATTTAGGTGGTCAGAATAACAAAAGGCTTTGGGCAACATGGAAAACATCAAATGGCGCACAGGCAGAAGGACACATGCCAAGGTCAATTTGTGCCTGAATGTGCACTGCCTAGACCACATGTGCAATTTAATGCACTTATGGTGGTTTCTCTGTAACTCATCCTTAATTTTATATAATCTGTTATTAACTTAAAGAGGAAACAGCCTGCCAGAGTGATTGCAGTTAACCATGATGTTCCTATGCCTACCCACTCAAGCAGGGTAAGCAGTAAAGGAAGAAAGTGCTTGTCCCATAATTGCAAGAGTCCTGTCTGCTTGCTCTGATTCTTCTAAGTGTGGTATCTACTTACAATACTACTTTTGACATTTTCCGGAGCTCTGAATAAATAGAAACTTTGACCTGCTAAAGGACTCTGATTGAGAAGGAATGAGCATCTAACATGACTGCAGGAGGAATTCCTAGAAAGAAGAATGTCCTCCCCTCTGAGCTTTGTGACATTTAAACAGTGGAGAGTATGAGAGACTTCTGAAAGTTGAACAGAGTTTGAGATTTCCCAAAGGTTAAGTTAGAAGGAAGTAGAAAGTTGTTGAGCCATTGAATAAAAACAAAGCATTATTTTTACTGTGAATGTCCAGCATTTAAAAGCAATATGCAATATGCCTGTTTATTTAGCATCTTAGGCACAAACAGCCCTTAAAAAAAAAGATTTGTTTAATTGTTTATGATTTTTATGTGTCTGTGTGGCTGCAAGAGTTAATGCACATTAAATGTGCATGAAGGGTCCATGGAAGCTTGGAAAGGGTGTCAGACTTGTTGAAACTATAGTCACACATGGTTGTAAGCTGCAATTAGGATGCTAGGAACCAAACTCTAGTCCTCTACAACAGTGGCAAGTGCTTCTTACCTTAATACCATCTTTCCAGCCCCAATATTTTTCTTATAACAGGGCTCTTTATGACAAGGAGACTAAAGCTTTAGCAGAAATCACTGCCTTCTTTTATCTAATATGAGAAAATTCCTTTGACTTTTCTGATTGGTAAGGAAGTCAACACAAAGTTCACAAGACCAAGCCTGAATGCTACTAGTTATACTTAAGACTTCTTTGGAAAAGTAATGTCTTAGTTAGGGTTTTACTGCTGTGAACAGACACCATGACCAAGGCAACCCTTATAAGGACGACATTTAGTTGGGGCTGGCTTATAGGTACATAGGTTCAGTTCATTATCATCAAGGCAAGAGCATGACAGTATCCAGACAGGCATGGTGCAGCAAAGCTGAGAGTTCAACATATTTATCTGAAGACCTCTAGTGGAAGATTCACTTCTAGGCAGCTAGGAGTAGGTAGGATCTTAAAGCCCATGCCCACACACACACCTACTCCAACAAGGCCATACCTCCAAATAGTGCCACTCCTTGGGACAAGAATATACAAACTATTACAAGTAACTTCTAGAAAACTTTTAGAATGGTCAACAAAGAAACAAAGAGTCAACCTGTAGGATTGGAGCTTTCCGTCCCACTATGTCCAACCATTTTATGAAGACTTAATTATCTTAGTCAGACCTTTTAATCACTGTGAAAACAAAACAACAACAACAACAAAATACCAAACATACAGCATGTCAGGGAGGAAGGGATGTTTTGGCTCTTGGTTTCAGAGGGTTCAGTCAATCATGACTATTGGGAGGGTATAGTGAATCAGAGCAGTTCACAGTATGATATGACAGCCAGAAGACAAAGGAAAAAGAGAGCCAGAAGTCAGGGTAAGACACAGTTCCCTAAACCACATGCCTTGGGGCGTACCACCTTCATGACCCAAGAATGCCATCATAGTATGAATCCATCTGGGGTGAATTGATCTAGACCCCTCACAATCAAATTATCTGCAGAAACATTCTCATAGATACATCAGAGGTCTGACTTTCTAATTTCTAATCCAATTAAATTAGTAGTCAAAGAAGAGAGAATTATAATTGCATTGCACTAAACCAATTGTTCAGAGCCTATGAGATGCCTGAAACAATATTTAATGCTTATCTTAATACTTGTAACAATACTATAGGGAAGTTACTGTTGCAAGTTCTAGAAAGAAGACCATTAAGACTCCAAGAGTTAAATCCATCGCTTAATGCTCAGCAACTAATATGATCCTTTTTTTCTCCATCCTGAATAATAATCATACAAGGTTACTCTTCTAATAACATCTAATAATTTTTCAGTTTGGTGCTTCCTTCAGTAGAACCACTAATTACTGAGCACGAAAAGCTTATTTTTGCCTTCTGGTCTACCTAAGATGCAGCTAGCTCACCTAAAGAACAGGAAATCATTCTTCTCACTCAAGTTTCAGGGAAGCTACCAAAATTCATAACAGAGTTCCTGTGAGGTTTGTAGCAGCACTAGAGTTGTTCCTGTACCTTTATAATAATAGACCCTCTAGAGGCAAGTGGAAGTTTAGTTGTTAAATGGGAAAAATGTGAACTCACTTGATCATGCTCATCTTGTGTCTGGCAAAGCCTTGAGTGCATCTTGTAGGCAATTGGCTTGATGCTACACAAGACCACTCCTGGGACTGCTTATGTCTCTGTGACCCATTTTATAATCCCTACCTATGATATGCTTGTGCATCCCGAAGCACATTTTCCACCTCTGTGAGTTGTGCCAGGATTCTTGTTTCCACATCTTTTTCACCCAATCAGCTAGTCTTACAAAGAAGCATGTACAAAGACAACCACTTTAAGTATCTCGAGAGTCCAAAAGGCAACAGTAATAAGAGTAACAAGCAATATGAGGGAAGTTAGACACAGTCAGATTTGGTCATTGCAGTGAAATCAGGATAACCATCGCGTCTGGTAACTTTCCTGAAAGTTCTTCCTATGGTCATGTGAAAAGGAAAACACCACGAAGTTTAAGACCAAAGAACTAAGATCAAAGAAATAGGCTCTAGGCCTATTCAACATTAACTTCTAATGATATCACCCAGAGCAGGAGCATTGGCATCAGTTAGGAGATAACTGGAAGTGCAGAATCTCAGAACTCACACCACACATACCAAGGCCACATTTTAATAAGTTTCTCCATTTATCTACAAGCACCTAAAGCTTAAAAAAAAAAAAAAGGATCAGAGCATACATACTGTCTTAGTTAGGTTTTTACTGCTGTGAACAGACACCATGACCAAGGCAAGTCTTATAAAAACAACATTTAATTGGGGCTGGCTTACAGGTTCAGAGGGTCAGTCTATTATCATCAAGGTGGGAACATGGCAGTATCCAGGCAGGCATGGCACAGGAGGAGCTGAGAGTTCTACATCTTCATCCAAAGGCTGCTAGTGGAAGACTGACTTCCAGGCAACTGGAGTGTGAGTCTTAAGCCCACACCCACCGTGACACACCTACTCCAACCAGGTCACACCTATTCTAACAAGGCCACACCTCCAAATGGTGCCATTTCCTGGTCCAAGAATATACAAACCATCACACATACCTTAGAGAATGTTGATCCAAATCAGAAAATGTCCTGGGTTACAGAGTAAGAATCATTACTGTAAAGATGAGGCAAGTTGAGGTTATAATTCTTCATACCTGAGAACTTTAAATAATCCTAACTTGTATATGATGGCTTGAATATTTGTAGCCCCTCCTTGGCCCTCAGATTTTTGTGTTGGTATTTTAACTTATCCCCAGTATTTGAAGATGGCACCCTTGGATGACAATTTGAAGTAAATCAGGTCATGACAATAGAAGTATTATGAAGGTGCTAATGGTTTTAAAATAAGGGAGAAAGGCTTCCTTCCCTATGTTACAGTAAGAAGAATTCTTGTCCACAAATTCATGGTCTGCTGATCTTGGCTTTGCAGCCTCCACACTGTTTGAACCAAATATCTGTTGTTTAAACCAACAACCTGTGTTGTTACAGCAGCCTGAAGTGACATATGCAGCACATTGTTATGATTCCTTGTTGCTTTATATGACCCATTGTGCTACATGTTGAAACTTTTAGAAATTTGAAATGAATTCTATCAGTAAATCTAAAGATTACATTTAGAAAATAGACATTCTTGTCTCTCATAGTGTGTGTATACACATACTCTCTCTCTCTCTCTCTCTCTCTCACACACACACACACACACACACACACATGTATATATATATATATATATCCTTCTTATTCACCTTGAAATGCCCTATGGATGCTATTTCATGGAGTTAAAAACCTTGATTTCCTCATATGCTGAGATGCATATGATCTCTCTGGTTGCCCTTCATCATGATATGCTTTCATGATGGTCACTTCCCATCAATATTATGAGTTTAAAAGTTTAACCATATTGGTTTCTAATCAATGGGAGGTGTTAGGAAATGGCAGTTTCTACAAAGCTGGAGTCTAGAACTCCATATTCAACCCTTGTGCTCATGGTGTGATGTTACTTCTTTCTTTAGAGCCTCAGAGTCTAGATTGGTGATCATGGGCCAGATGTGACGGTGCACACATCTAATCCCAGCACTTAGGAGGTCAAAGCAGGGGGATTTGAGTGAGTTTGAGGCCATCCTGGTTTATATAGTGAATTCTAGATCAACCTACACTATGTAGAGAAGTACTGTCTCAAAAATAATAATAAAAAAAAGACAATAAAAAATGCTATGATTGGTACTTGCCTTTGCAGTTCCTCTGCTTCAAAGTTCTGATAAGTTCTCCAGATCACAGACATGACTGGCTTAGGAGTGCTGAACTGGACATCACTAGGAAGTTTTCTATCCACTTCTCTAAGGTCTCATTACTCTGCTTTGTTGGTTTCATGGCTCACAGTGCTGCCCACAGTGATATTTTGAACTTGTCTCTTGCAATTCTTTTATATCCTCCTTACTGTCTGAAAGTAAATGTAGGGGTGATGCTTTCTTACTGCAACTGAAGCACTTAAGGAGCGCTAGGACAATAGGCTGGGTGGAGGTTGTAGTGAAAGTAGGATTTGCTGTTAGTGTGAGATAACAATATCCTTTAAGGCATAATCTTCACAATCTTCACGCATGGGTCAAACAATCAATAGGAAGACACTAAGATGCCCTGTGTATTAGGTATTTTACTTGCACAGTCTATTTACAATCAACTTTGGCAACGGGTTCCTTTTCACATTTCATAGTGAGGAAAAATGCTCACAGACAAGGAACTTGCCCTTGATTGGCAAGTGAATGGTGAATTTACAGTCTATCGCAAGCAGTCTGACTTCATGATCTGAGCTTCTCCTAAATGGTGCAAATACTCTACCAGGTAGGAAGAGAGGAAGAGCCTCATTTGATATGGAGTTAGCACCCAAGAGTAAAGGAAGCCATTCGGTCCAAGTTTCTAAAACAGCTTCTGAATGTGAACCACTAGTGATACTTTTATTCCACTGAACAGTTTCACTTGTGACATCTGAGCGGCATGAGATATTGGGAGTGATGCTCTCTAGGGTGTCAGTTTTGGTGCTTAGTTGTTTCTCAGTGGCTTAGTCAGGGTTTCTATTCCTGCACAAACATCATGACCAAGAAGCAGTTGGGGGGGGGGGGGGGGGTTTGTTCAGCTTACATTTCCACATTGCTGTTCATCACTGAAAGAAGTCGGGACTGGAACTCAAGCAAGTCAGGGAGCAGGAGCTGATGAAGAGGGCATGGAGGTATGTTCTTCACTGGCTTGCCTGCTTCCCCTGGCTTGCTCAGCCTGCTCTCTTATAGAACCCAAGACTTGGCACCACCCACAAAGGGACCTCCCCATTTGATCACTAATTGAGAAAATACCCCACAGCTGGATCTCATGGAGGCACTTCCCCAATTGAAACTCCTGCTGTGTCAAGTTGACACAAAACTAGCCAGTACACTCAGCTATGGGGTTGGGACAGAATGGGTTAAGTTTTGCCAACAAAGGATCTTTCAGTTCTAAAAGGAACATCATTCCATTCTTCTCCTTCTACACAAACACATTTTTTGGCAAGATAAGCACGGAGTGGTTGGATTGCAAATTGCATCTATTACATTGTCTCTTTTAGTCTTGATATGATGGTTTTCCTGTTTACCAACAAGGGGCTTTCTTTCCTTCAGAGTCATATTTGTTTGCTTATCATTCACAACAGTGTTTCCAGGATGGAAATAAATGCTGGTGTTTGCTGGACTAGACATGTTGACCTACATTTAATGATGTAGAAATAATAACATTTAATGAATTTGAATGAGTTAGTGGCAATAGACAAAAACATTTGCCTTGGGAAAGCATTAATATTCTACAATTGGACTGAAGTGGACATGCCTGGGTCTAAAATGAAGAGAGCTCATAGAACTGCACCATTCAAAGGCCCCTTTCATTTCTGCTTCTGAGATATATGAAAGTTCTTTGTTTTTCTAATCTAATTAAAGCATACCTTTTCTCCTGACATAGAATTTGGGAAGCTGGGGAGCTCTTTAATTTAAGCTTATTACCAAAATGGCAGAATTTAACAAAAGATTGGCAGGGAGTCTATTTGAAAAGATGACACCATTTATGATCAACGCACTGAGCTTTTCCCTCCCTGTAATGGTTTCAGTAATTACAAATTTAAATGACTAATTAAGGCTGTCAAAATGACCAATAACTTTTGGCCTTTCAAATCACATATTCTATAAAAAGAACACAGGCACCAACATTTGACTCGGCAAACAAGCCAACAAAAAACTTAACAGAACTTAATATTCAGTGAGATATGATAATTGAATTATTCTTGAACATGCATTGTTTATTTAATAAGCTGCTCAGGATCCCTTTGTCCTAACTCTGGCATGAAAAGAAAGGAATTGCATGTAGCTAGGAAATCTTCACCAATTGTGAGAGATGTTAAAACTCTGTCATACTGGGGAAGGTACTGCGAATGGGAAGAACTGCTGTGTAAAGATACTTACTTTTTATGTTTTTCATATCCTTTGTTTATTTAAAATCAGCCATTTGTTCTAAAAGAAGATGTCATTTTTTAAAAAGTGAATAAAATTGTATTTTGTTTTGCTTTATTATTATAAAGTGCAGGACGAAAAGCTATAAATTTGTTCTGAAAGTGCTATAATAATGTTTATTGGCATACCAACATGTACAGATAATATTCTTCCAGAACCTTCCTGAGTACCACAATCAATTTGAAAAATGCATCTTGTTTTTTTTTTTTTTTAAACTAGCAAGTGTGGTTTCCAGGCAATGCAACTGTGACCATGTTATTAACCTTTGGATTGCTTCTAAAATAAAATGGCAAACACTAAGACCTGGAAAGATGCTTTTTAGTTCTGAAAATCTAAGATGTTCTTTGTGATGTTAAGAAGATTATTCAGAGCACAAAGCTACTCTGTATTTTGTTTGTTTGTTCGTTCGTTTTGTTTAGTTTTCATTTGTCACACTACCAAATTGATTAAGATACCTGACCTTAGCAACAGAAAGAACTGGTTCAAATGTTTTACATCTAAGTAAAAATGCTAGTACTAAAATGATCATCATCAGTGAGAGGCATGACTACTTACAAGAAGCATGGGACTTGCCAAAGGGGGACTGGACCATGATAAGGTAGAGCAAGTCAGGTTCCTCTACCCTAAGAGAAGCAAAAGATTCACTTCAGTCATAGAGCATCCTTTAAAGGACTCTGAAGGTTCATGGTCTCGGGAAAACCCCTATCCACACAGCTGACAGAAAAAAAAAAAATGTGGCTCAGACTCTGAGCCACAAACCAAAGAGCATGGCCCAGGGTACATTTGGGATGATAATAAATAAAATAATTAATTAATTTTTAAAAAGGAAAAGAAAAACAAAAACAGGAATGGTTCCCCCTGCCCAAGTCTACCCTGCCCTGTCAATCACTGATTAGGCAATGAGAGCTTCTCTCTCTCTCTCTCTCTCTCTCTCTCTCTCTCTCTCTCCTCTCTCTCCTCTCTTGCTCTCTCTCACTCTGTCGGGGTTAGTTTTGTCTCCATGACTCATATGACTTACTCTAAGCACATTATCATTTCAGAGAGGTTGAGAAAGAGTTTGTTCCTTGGTCAGCTGGTCCCACTTGCAGCCACACTGACACAGGGCAGGGTACCTGCAGTGTGTTCACTTCAGGGTGGGAGGGAACCATGCAAAGAGCAGAGGCTAGGGTACTGGAGATGATGTTTAGATATTTGGAGATATATGTTTAGCCATTTAAAGTTTTAGGTGAAATTTTGTTTCTGCCAGCAACTTTATAAACAAGTACAACCTAAAGTTTATGTTGCAAAAAAAAAAAAAAAAAAAGGAAAAAAATGTGAATTCCTCAATAGTCTACAACACTAAACATTTAAATCTAAATGGAAAATGCATCTGAAAGAGAAAGGAAGCTAAGTCACAGGATGTGCTCAGGGTTACAGGGTCATGAGACCTGTGTCTCTCCTCTACAGGCCATGTGCAACAGCTGTAACAGTGAGTCTACGTCTGTGTCATAAAGCAGAGGTAGATAACTCTGCTTGTTTTTCCTTGGACTCTCCAGTGAAAGTGTAGGGGCTTTCCAGCTACAGGAGGACTGCTTGCCGAGGGGTTTCAGGAGTCTGAATCTAGCTAAGCTGGGTGTACAGACCTACTCGTATCTTGAACACTTGAGGTTTCTATTTCCTGTCGTTTGCTGGGACTCTGTACCGATGTCTTAAAAATGAGTGAGTGCATTTGTCATCCAGTTGAGAACATGAACCTCTCGGGTTATGAATGTAGAAAGGATGCAAATGTGCTCTTGGGTTTGAGCCACTCCTGTGAGCTGACTTTTTGATCACCAAATCTAAATGACTACACCTGATCTCTCAGTGTCCTGAGCACTGAGTGAGACTTGGCTGAACCTGGCTTGGTAGGATTTGAATTTTGTCAATAGATTTCTGCTGCTTCTATGACCAATGACTACAAATCTAGTGCTAAGTAGCTTTGATGTTTCATATAGGCGAGAAGCTGGTAAAGGCCTGGACTGGCTGGTTTTGTGTGTCCCCTTGACACATGCTGGAGTTATCACAGAGAAAGGAGCCTCCCTTGAGGAAATGCCTCCATGAGATCCAGCTGTAAGGCATTTTCTCAATTAGTGATCAAAGGGGGAGGACCCAGCTCATTGTGAGTGGTGTCATCCCTGGGCTTGTAGTCTTGGGTTCTATAAGAGAGCAAGCTGAGCAAGTCAGTAAGCAGCATCCCTCCATGGCCTCTGCATCAGCTCCTGCCTCCAAGTTCCTGCCTTCTGTTCCTGGCCTGACTTCCTGTGGTGATGAACAGCAATCTGGAAGTGTAAGCTATATAAGCCCTTTTCTCTCCAACTAGTTTCTTGGTCAAGATGTTTTTGTGCAGGAATACAAACCCTGACTAAGACAAAAACCTCACCTGGTTATGGTCAGGGCATTCGCCAGGGCGGTGTCTCTTTCTGAAGGAATTCAAGGAAAATGTGTTTCGTGCTCATTGTTGTTGTCCTAGAATTCAGATCCTTGAATTTGTTAGGTATAAGTCCCTATTTTGTTGAATGTAGACTGAAATCACCTTCCTTGGCCATGGCTCCTTCTTCCATTGTCAAAGCAAACCATCGTGGGTCAAGGTCATTATATGTTACATCTCTTTGACCCTTTCTTCTGCTTCTCTCTTTTGCTGATAAAGATTTATGCCATGGCCTTGACCATCTCATGATATCCAGGCCTTTCATCCTAAATACATCTGCAATGCCCCCCTTTCTGTGCAAGTACATTCACAGGCTCCAGGGATTTGGAACGGATGTCTCTGAAAACAAAAGATGCTCAGAAATACACTAAAAGAACAAATTATCCCCCAAGAACTGCTTTCTAATCCTAATGCAAAGTGGGAGAAACAGGGACCACAGGTCATGGGACAAGGGTCACCTGCTATCAGTATGGGTCTTCCTTCCTCGTTTAAACCTCTCAGAAGATACTCTCGTAGACATGCCTGTTAGTGACAACAAATCGGGTTGATTTGAAAATGAGATTTACCATCACATTGTCAGTACTTACTCTATCTCCCGTGCCACCTCCCCTTGGTTCCTAATTGGTCTTAGCCTCTTCTTTTTATGTTTCCATAGCACTGCAATGGCATTAGTTACCTTCACCATGATCACATACCCACTGCCCTGTCGTACCAGAAAGCTACAGTTTTATCGCAGCTTCATGTATGATCCCCAGCTGGATGGACAGGCAGAAATATGTGTATTATTATGGCTCTTTTAAATGCTCTAAACACTTCACGCCATTCTTGAAAAGGGCACAAATTATAATAAGCAACTTTTTTTTTCTTGCCTTACTTACATGCTTTGATAAGTACCTGCTCTTTGGAAATAAGAGCCCAGGCATTCGAGTTCAATGCCTTTGAAGAAATAAAATAGATTCAGATGCCTTTTAAAGGGCCTCATTTTAATTATTGCCTCTCAGTGAGATAACGGGGCTATGGAGGAAAAAAAAATAATGCATCTTGGACCTGCAATTTCTTTAGATTTTTACAAAGTAGAATCTATTATCTCTAACTTGGAGTTTTTAGTTATTAACATCTCTTTTCCTTTGAAATACTTTCCCCCCACTTTTGGTGAGTCATTCCATTAGATATTAAATTTGCCAGTGTGTGTGTGCAAGTTGTGTGGGATGTGTGTGTGCATTGCATGTGTGTGTGTGTATGCTATCTGCATGAGTTGTATGTGACTGTGTGTGCATTGTGTGGCATGTGTGTGTACGTGTATGTTTGTGTGCATGACACATCTATGAGGTGTGTGTGAGAGTGTGAGTATATATGGTGTGTATGTGTATATGTGTGTGGTGTGTGTGTATGTTTTGTGTGTGTGAGGTGTATGGTGTGTGTGTTGTGTATTGTGAGGTGTGTATGTGTTAGTGTGTGTGTAGGTGTGAGTGTGGGTGTGGGTGTTTTCTTGTGTGCATGTAGGCAAGAATGACTAGCCAGTCAGCCGTGGGATATGCCTGTCTTCAGCTCTCCTACATTGGGAGAATTACAAGTGTACTCCATCATGCATGGGTAATTTTCTGTCCTCAGATCCTCATGCTTGGGACACTGTGAGTACTTCACAATCTGAGCTATGCAAATCCCACCCCCTTCCCCACCCCCACCCCAACAAGCCCCGAACATTGCATTTCTACAAGTTATTCTGTGGTTGGAGAAATATGAAGACATAATAAATTGCCCCATTGCTACCACTGAAAAATCTTGTATCTCGTGTCCCTAAATCCATTATCCCCTTGCTGCCTGGGTCAAAGGTCCATGTGCCACATTTGAACATGCATATGTGGACTACACCTCCTAGCCATAGCCCTCGTGTTTGGTCTTCCTCCTGCCCAGAATGCTCCTATGGGTAGAATCTGCTTCTTAGAGTTGCTCTTACTTTTCAGCCTAAGGAACCTTCTCTGAAACCCTAGGAAGCCTGAGTGTAGGGACCTTCAGTTGTGCTAGATATCACTTAATTGGGACAGCTGCCTTTGTATCACATTGTGTCACATTTCTTGTCACTGCTTCGTCACCCATGAGCTCCAGCATTCAACAGTGGCACTATCCTGAAGCAGTTAGGAACATGGGTGATGTTTGAGCCATTTCCATCTCGTTAATTTGCATCTGTTACTTTAATTAACATCGTTTTCTAAACCTTCTTGTGCACAGACATGGATTCCCTAGAGCAAACTCTTCTTCAACCTTAGAAACACCCCAGAGGTCTGGAATGATGACTCAGTGGTTAACAACACTGACTGCTCTTCTAGAGGTCCTGAGTTCAATTCCCAAAGATAACATGATCATGATGGGATCTGTAATGGGATCCAGTGTCCTCTTCTGGTGTGTCTGAAGACAGTTACAGTGTACGCATACATTAAAAAGGAAGGAAGGAAGGAAGGAAGGAAGGAAGGAAGGAAGGAAGGAAGGGAAAGAGAGAAGGAGGAGAAGCAGGAGGAGGAAGAGGAGGAGGAGGAGGAGGAGGAGGAGGAGGAGAAAATGAAAAAGAAAAAGAAAAAAAGAAATAACCCAGAAAGAAATTGTCACTTCCCACTCTCATGGCCCATGAAAGCATCTCTTTGTACCACTGCCTTAACACTAAATTTATTGTCACATTTGGAATTTTGACAGTTTGGCAAGTAGAAGATGCTGTAGCATGGTCTTTACATTTACAGTTCCCTGGTTGAAGGGGAAAGGACCTTTGTACATGTTATCTTGCTCTTTTGCACAATTTTGTCTTGGATGATTTGCATTAGACTCAAGTGTGCCAGAAGTGAATGTTTAGAATATTAGTTTTCGATAGTAATGTTGCTTTATAATTATAAGATCTATTTCATTCATACTCAATATTTTAGCATAAAAGTCTAGGACAAATTTTTCCAGCTTTTAATAGTTAAATGAAAATGGATATTTTTTAACTAGATAAAAAGTATAGCAGTTTATTCCATTTACTTATTTAACAAACCGCCAATAGCTTAGTAGCTTCAAACAACTGTTAACTGTTTCAATAGCGCTCCCCCCCCCATCTCTCTGTCTCTTTGTCTCTCTGTCTCTCTCCCTCTCCCCCCCCCACAGCTTATTTCTTTTAATTAAGTTGCTTATTTACTTTACAGCTTCCCCTCTCTCCTCTCCTCCCAGTCTCTCCCTCTCCCTTCCCCTCCCCCCCATCCACCCCTCCTCCCTTTCTCCTCAAAAGGGTATCAATAAGCCATCAGAGAGGCTTCACCCAGCAACTGATGGAAACTGATGCAGAGACCCACAGCCAGACATTAGGTGGAGCTTGGGGAATCCTGTGGAGAGGAGGGGGAGGAAGGTGTCAAAGACACAATAAGAAAACCTACAAAATCAACTAATCTAGGTCCATAGTGGCTCATAGAGATGGTACTGCATACCAGAGAGCATAAATGGGATGGACCCAGGCCCTCTGCACATGAGTAACAGTTGTGTGGCTGGGTCCTCATGTGGGATTCCTAAAGTGGGGGCAGGGGCTGTCTCTGCTACATTGCCTGCCTTTGAATCACTTTCCTTTAACTGGGCTGCCTTGTCCAGCCTCAATAGAAGGAGATGGGCCTAATCTTACTACAACTTGAGTGCTTCAAATATTAGAAGTTATTTTATAAAAGCAAATGTATTGATTTTATTTGAGTTGTATTTTGAAATCGTGTTAGTATTTTCTCAAGATTATGGTGGTAATTCAACAGAGGGACTTTCCATCACCAGCTTCTTGGAGTTCAATTCTCACTACAAACCAATCCATATTATCAGTGCTTATGACAAACGAGTCTGTATAATGTTCTTATAATGAGAGTAGCAGCAGAAAGCACAAGCAGGTGTTTAAGGAATTTAAGGAATTTTCAAGTATTCCATCCCCCCCCCCCCAAAAAAAAAAACCAAACTAGAGGCAAAAGGGATAGCTGGGCTACACAGTTTTCCTGGCTCCAAGCCATTTCTTATACAAATGCTGCTTTATTTAAATCAAACTGAGTTGCACATTGAATCCTAGCTAAGTAGTATAGAACTCCAAGCCTGCACAGCAGATTGAGATTTCAAAGCTTTAGAATTTTTGCTGAAAGAGATTCTGGTAGTAGAACCCAGAAGCCTTTTAAAAAGTTCTCTGTGACTTTAAGACTTGATTAAGGGTCAAAATCTACATGTCTATGAAGTTTCCTAGTTGGAGGTGGGGTTCAGGAACAATATCCTTTGCTACCACAGTGATACTATGGATAAGAAGCATGACTTGGGTGGGTTGAAGGCCCCATTGTATAGGTTCTATGTAGCAAAATAAATGGTCCAGGAAGAGGTTAAAGACTCCTGTGTCAAATTTATTTTTTTTATTTTTTTTATTTTTTATTTTTTTTTAGAATTACATGCTATATTTTATTTATATATATATATATTTTTTTCCATTATGAACTAACCAGTACCCCGGAGCTCTTGACTCTACATGTGTCAAATTTAAACAGGCAATTCCAATGTGATCGAGTAAGAGAAACAGCACAGAGTTGTCCTGTGACTTGCCCAAAATGGATCATTTTAAAGACATCTACAATCAAAGTTCCAAACCTCACAGTTTAGCCACTATATTGTAAAATTCTGTGCTACGTGGGTTCATACCCCTGCACGTGGGCATGGGAATTAGTGTGCTATAAATGTAAAGTCATAATGGGAAAAATGCTTATTAGGAAAGTATGATCTAATATGACTAAGTATAAAATCTAACTTGATTTGGAAAAACAGCAGAGCCGGGAGTGATTAAGTACTCTTATGTAGCCTGTCTCACAACCCTGAACATTATCATCAGTTCATCCTAAAGTCAAAAGGGCCAAGCACTTTCTCCACAAAGCTCGTGAGTAGTAGCTTATTTGAATTATTATTATGAATTAACTTTCATAACTTTGCACTGTAAGCTATTTAGTGTGTGAGTCCCATCTTTGTGTTATCTGATGAGCTTCAGACTGTTCCAGCACTGTGGCATGAAGTCTGTCTCTGGCTGTTGTTAGGAATACTGAAGGGCGCAGGCACTGAAATCTGTATGTCTCAGGAGAGAACTGGGAAGAGGGACTTTTACAAAGCTATATTAATTGTTTTCAATAGTGTAAAAGTTATGAGCCTTTCTACACCCACCCCACCTATGAAATAATGATACAGAGACCTGGTGTATTTACTAAAAAGCCTCATACACTATAGCTGGGCAGGATTCTTGTCTACTCTAACCCGACCATACTGGCCTGAGCTACTTCCCAGCCACAAGGTATTACCTGTAATCTTAGTCTCTCTTTGGCTGTTTCTGCTTCATCCTTCTATCAGTGCTCTCCTGGTCTCTCTCTCTCTCTCTCTCTCTCTCTCTCTCTCTCTCTCTCTCTCTCTCTCTCTCTTTCCCTCTCCCTCTCCCTCCCCCTCTCCCTCTCTCTCCTCTCTCTCTCTCCTCTCTCTCTCTCTCTCTCTCTCTTTCTCTCTCTCTCTCTCTCTCTCTCTGTCCTGGTGACTCGCTCTCCTTCCTCTTTCCACCTGGAACCCCTTCACTGGAATCAGAAATCTTGCCTCATCTTCTCCTGCCCAGCTACTGGCTGATCAGCTCTTGATTAACCAAGCAGAGGTGATGGAAAACAATTTTCACACAATAGCCAAATGAGAGATGCTTAACAATACTGATGTCTGAACTGCAACCAGATCTCTGGGCACAGTAATCAGCATCTGAATACACAGTGCACAAAATCACCCCCAACACTATAGAGTGATTAAAATAGCATGACCTATGCAACCTGAAGAGAGAGTTTATTTTTGGCTTATGGTTCCAGTAGGGATAAAATTCCAGCATGGTGGGGTGGCACTGACAGCAAGCAGCAGGCATGGAGGCAGGACCAGGCAATTGAGAAGACCATATCTTTACCAGCGAGCACAAAGCAGAGAGAATGAAAGGGTGGGGGTGGGGGGGAGGAGACAAAGCTATTAGCTCTCAAAGCCCACCCCAAGTGGTGCACTTTCTCCAGCAAGGTTGTATCATCTCCTTCAAATAGCACCCTCAACTGGGAATCAAGTGTTCAAATACCAGAGCCTGAGGCTTCCCATTCAAATTACACACCAGCAAACAGAAACTACAAAGCCATCTGGTTCTCCCTTTTACTTCTGTCTCAATCATGTTAGGGAACAAAAGTGCAAATTCAGAAAATCTGAAATCCCTGAATTTGGGGGGATTCTTGGAGAACCCAGGGACCAGCACCTTAGGGCAAGACTTTCAGGAAATCAGAACTGTCCCAAGCCCTGGAAGGGACAGGGCTTTTGTGCAAAAGCCCCATTCTCAATTTCTTTTCTTGAAATTTCAGTCGCTTCTTGATTGACAGATTTAAATAGGTAACAGTTAGCTTTTAAAAAATCCTACGGGGTGTTTGTAGAAACAAGTAGTCATTAGTGGCCATCCTGAGGTAGGCAGTGCCACAGGAAGGAGTGGGGAGTGAATGGATGGCTTAGCAGGTGTGAGCAGCAAAGACGGATGAAATGATAGAGTTTTCCTGGCATTTCGACAATGACCTGTTACCTGAAACTGTGCAATAGACGATAGGGCTACACTCATTTCTGGTTTTTTATCTTGTAGTTGAAAAATACTATCTAATGGAATGCTCACAAACATGGGTCCAATTCACCAAGTTGTTACATGGAAATATAATATGGTCAGAAAGTATGTACTTGATAAGGTACAAACTGCTGAGCAAAACAGTATTTGTATTTTCCCCTAAACCTAAGTTCTACAACCCCTGACTTCCACAAATCCCTGTCTAGCTTTCCTCCAAAGTGTAGTTCCTGAAAGCAAATGTGTAATATCTTTAGAGATGTCCTGAGAACCAGGCTATATAAACAATCCTCTGTGTCTTATATGCATTATGCATTTTGACACATTTTGAAAGTTGCCTTTACATAAAAGCAAGAAGTGTGTGTGTGTGTTGTTGTTGTGCGTATGTGTGTGCATGCGTGTTTATATGTAACCTAGGATCCTTAGGAATGCAAACCATTTCTGTTCCTAAGAAAATGTTCTAATGTATGTCAGAAACTATATTTTCTGGAGGTCTAGCTTTTTCTAAATGATAGCAAGCAGTGTTTGCCTTATCTCATTCTGAGATGCTTGGGATATAGTTTAGAAAATTGCATCATCTTGTGACTGCTATTGAGCAGGCAAATTGCCCTCTGGTAATTTAAAATAGCTACCTCTACTGAGAGAACAGAAATCCCCCAGAGGACATCACAATAATCAGGGTAACTTTTGTTCTTCTAAGCAGTGTTCTAAAGTACACTTTTTTTTTTTTTTACAGATTAATCATAATGAGAAATATATAGGGAAAAGTTCCTTTTCAAAACGAGTTGGTTGCTCATTGTTTGGCAGGAAACAGACTCTTTCACAGTTCGCTCGTTGTCCTTCTACTGCTGCACCAATGTGTCCACCACATTTTACCTCTGTTTTAAGGATGACTCATTTGTTCTGCTTCATCGGCTGTATTGACAACAGATGAGCATTACTGCCTATATCATTCCCAATAAAATGTCAAGTACATACAGTAAAAAGTGTTATGACTTACGTTTTAAAATGCTTTATATTTTAGTGTCTATTTTTAGATCACTCACTTATGAATCATTAATGGGAGTGTTCTAGACTGGGATGGGGGAAATAAGAGTATGCTGTTGGCAGTTCTTCAATTATGGAAGGCTGTGGAGCTGAGTGTTCTGTGTGTTGGGGAAAAAAAAAAAAGGTATGTGTTGGGTCCGTATCTCTTTCCATGAGCTGGAGTCCTGCGTCCTTAATTCTTGAGAAGACACATGGGCTGCAAACATGCCTGAAATGTATACCCATGTCTTAAGGGGCTCCGCCTGTTGGTTCAGCTTTGACAATTGGTCACATATCTGCTCAGAAAGCATGGGAAACAGCCTAGTTCATACCCTTATTTTGGCTGCTGATCCTTGGCTTAATAACCATGAAATCACTACACCAGTGCTTTTCAGACCGAGGTCTGAACTTTTGATCAGTTTTTTTGCCCTCATGTTACAGCAGCTTCCAATGGTGAAGCTTCAGAACATGGGATCTGGTATTAGGGAAATAAGACCAGGATGTTGTCAGAAAACAGTAAGCATGGGATAGATAAGGACCCAGTGGGATGCAGGGAGTTGGGGTTGGGTGAGGAGATGGCAGAATGATCCAAATGGGTACAAAGAAAAGGACCAGGCAGGAACCTAGGAGGCTGCAGTGGGACTGGGCTGAGGACTTGTATCTTAGCCAGGAAAAAAAAATTAAACCACACTCTCTTGAGCTTTGAAGCTGCCAGTCCCCAAATTTACAGTTGTCTTCTTTTACTTAACCATGAGAGTCTGTTTCAGATCTTGGGAACCCAGAGCCTATTTTCCTTGGGGAATGTGGTGACTCTCCATATACGCTCAGGAAACAATCTCATCACCATGGTTAAAGCAGCAGCAGGAACTCATTCACAGCCCCCACATCATAGCAGAGGTCCTGAAGCTGTAAAGGGATTCATGCCTAGAACATGAAAGAGCAGATGCTGAGGAGGGTCCGTCTTCACATCTTCACTGTGCTCCAGCTCTGAGGCTCTCTTCCTTCTCTAACTGAACTCTCCAGGTCTTTTGAACAATCCACTAAAAGGGGCTTAGAAGATGTGCAACTACATTAAAGGATGGTTGCTATTGGTGTCAGAGCAAAAGAAAGGTCTATATCATATCTCAAAAAGGCGTAGAGCTTCTCCACTTCCAGCAACAACTTGTTTCCCTTCTATGAGAACTGCTCCTCTAGAGAGGAGCTGATGTTGATAACAAGCTGTACTTTGATTTAAGCCTTCCAGAAATGGTGGCTGACTCTACACTAACCCTGGATGCACATTTCTCCATCTCAGCTGGCAGGGAAACAGATGAACTATTAGGTCTTATGGTTGATGTGATATTCAGACTTGAACACAGAAGAATAAATGCTTGCAAGACAAAAATTATAAAGTGTTTCCAAATGCACAGTGCTTTTTAAAAAAATACACAAATATGCCATTTGCAAAGCACACTGGATGCCATGTCATTATAATTTTGCTGAAAGCTTATTTTTTGCTATTGAAAAACTTGACAAACAGTGGTTGTTGCACATGTATGGGCCAACTATGCTGTCACTGTAAGCAGTGTAATTGATTTGGAGGGCTCTCCCAAGCCAGAAGGTGGCCTCTGTTTTTGTTGTTGGCAGAGTTAACAAAAAGCAGATGCAATTATAAATAAAATGATGGCTCAAACCAGGATTACCAGGCTAACTCAGTCAACACAGGGTTTTGTTTGATTGAATTCTGTAGATGATTTCATCAATGATTAACCTAACTTCATTAGGGGCCTCTAAAAGGAGAGCCTGCATCAGCACACTCCACAAACTCAGCCTAGTGGTTCCTCTTCGTATATCTATGTTCCTTTTACCAGCAGCCATATTTCAGTTACTGACTTCCTTGGCCATCCATGGTCAAAGCAGAAATAAAGATTGCTACCAAGTTCAGTTTAGAAATCAAAAGAAAATTGACAAGCTGGAGAAGTGAACATGTCGAATAATTAAATTATCTTTCTGCCATCCCACCCGCAACTACCCAATGTCATCTTTATTTTCTACTTCTACCTATAGGACATGAAGATCTTTGTATGCATAGCAGGATTTTTCCCAGAGGATAAGAAATCTTTCAAATAGAATTTGGAAGGCTGAGTCCATCCTAAACTAATTATTGACAAGTTGGAAATCCAAAAGCATGGAAACCGTATGCAGAAGGCACCGAGCAGAAGTGACTGACCCTCTCTTCTCTTGCCATTTCATAACAATGGAACTACGGAATCACAGCTTAGATTAGGAAATTTCTTTTGAAGCTTTTTTTTTTCCTGGCTTAATTTCAAGTCACCTCGTTGAGCTAGAGCTTGGGAAACTTAAATATTATAAGAAAAGGGGTTTATCATATTTGATGCTCTAAAAAATATCACCACCTACATTTTAACTAGATATTGCTTTCCTGTTCATAAAAATGTAAAATATTTATTTAAAACTACTTTTTAAAATATTTTATTGTTTAGAATGTATGTATGTATGTATGTAGAGAGTGGTGCATATTCAAGTCACTGTAATGCCCAAGGAAGCCAGAATAGAACTGGAGTTACAGGCAATTTTAAGGAGCCTAGCATGGGTGCTGGAACCCAAACTCTGGTCCTCTGTGAGAGCAGTACCTGTTTTAAACCACCAAACCAGCCTCTAAAACTATCCCTCATTTTAAGCATACAATAATAATGTTTTTTAAAAATTTTAGTTTTCAATTTTTATGCATATCAGTATGTGCCTGAGTATGTCTGCGCACCATGTGTGCACAGTGCAAGGAAGACCAGAAAAGAATGCCAGATCCCAGCTGCAGTGACCTCTAACCCAGGAAGCATTTTATGAACAACCAGGGGAAGAGGATTCAAAGGTTCCAAATTGCAAAGCAGGTAGAAACATCCATTACTGTAATATGATTCTTATACGCTGGACACGTGTATTAAGTTAACAAACCATCTCTAAAGAATACATGCAATTATTATTTGGTAACTGAACTAAATATTAAAAGACATTAGTTTGCAGGCTAATGTCACAGAGCACAGGAAGAAAATGAATGCTATGAAAAAGCACCAAGTTAAATCAATAATCAAATATGAATTTAGTTCTGATCATATAGAAATGAGAATCTACAAAGTGTTCTTTTTTGTATTTTTATTTTTTATTTTTTCTTAATTTTTTATTATTTTATTATTTAAATGCATTTTATACATCAAACATATTAATAATATTGAGTATTTTGAGAATCAAATAATACATAAAAATTATTCAATTTTTATATTCATAATATACCCTAAAAATACCCCTTAATACCCTAAAAATATCATTAATGAACATTTAATACTATCTATAACTGAGGATCCTATATCTAATGTGAAATACTAGGTTGTTTCAAAACATACAAAATGTTCTTTGGGGGCTAAGCATAGTAAAAGAGCATAAAATATTAAAAATGAATCATTAAGAAATATATTCAAAAGCCCTTACATGATACCACCTGACATAGTGAGAAAGTATTTAAAATGCATTCCATATCTGTGTACATTGTCTAACAATCAGTTTACTTAAAAAAGATTATCAATGTTTCTAGGAGAGAAATTATTTTATCAGTAAGTATATTTTTAAAATTTCAGAATAGCAGACTCTCTTTGAAGTTAAACATTAAGAAAATGCTAATCTCAAGCACAGTGAGAAAATTATTAAAACTGAATCTTTATAAGTATGAAACTACTCGACCATCATAGAAAAATATGCTGTGGTCTGGGAACACAGTTTGATCATATAAACTGCAAGGTGGCATTATTTTTTTTTGTCAGTTTAAATTCATTTCTTTTTAAAAAATTATTTATTCACTTTACATCCCGATCATTATCCCCTTCTCCCTGTTCCCCTTCACACACCCCTCCCCACCCCCTTCCCCTTCTCTCTGAGAAGGAGGAGGCCCCCTGGTATCATCCCACCCTGACACATCAGGTCACTGAAGGACTGGGCACATCCTCTCCTACTGAGGCCAGAAAAGGCCAGTTAGGGGAACAGGATCCACAGGCAGGCAACAAAGTCAGGGACAGTCCCTGCTCTAGTTGTTGGGAGAAGGTGGCCTTAGTTTACAAATGAGCTATATGTTGGCCATCTTCCAGCAACTGTAGGGACAATTTGAGAAAAATCTTTGTTTTGTTTATTGGCTATATTAGAAAGATTTTTTAAAAAGACCATTATTAATAATGTTGTGCAATATAATAAACTCACAGGATCTTGGGTAATCATTAGGTGTTCAGCCCTAGCCTGCACAGCACCAGCACCCAAGAGCTGAGAAGACGTTTTATTCATGGAAAGATTCATATGATAGACATTGGTTTAGGCCCTTGCCTCTAGTTGCTGGAGTTTATGTTAAGATCTTTAGGAGGAGTAAAAGAGGGCAAGGCATATAGCTTAATCCGTAAAGTGTTTGCCTTGCAATCATGAGGGTCTGGGTTCAATCCCCAGAACCCACATTAAAAGCAACGCTATGGCAGCATGTGCTTATCACCCCAGCACCCCAGGAGCTGGAGACAGGTAAACCCATGTGCTCACTGGACAGACAGTGAAGCTTGCTTGAGAACCCCAGTCCAGTGAGAGACCCTGTCTCGAAAAGCAAAGTGAATGGCTGCTGAGGGTGGACACCCAACGTTGTCCTCTGCACTTCACATGCTCACACATGCACAGCCACCTGTACCCACACACACACACATGCACGCACACACATGTGCATACATGCACACTTGCACACACAGTCACCTCTATACACATACACATGCACACTCACACATGCACACCTACCTGTACACACACACTCACACACGCTTGTACACTAGCACATGACAAGAAGCAGATTTTTAAAAGTGTCTGTAAAAATGGTAGCAAGAATGAATACAGACATTCTACAATGAACCTAGTGGATGTCGTACACACGAAAGTTTTACACCTAATACTAAAGAAGAAAATTCAAGCAAGACCAAACTCTAAAGAGAACCAAAAATATTAAGAAAGTACTAAATCCACACATGACAAAGCTAAGACTAATCAAGGAACTAAAAGTATGAAAGAGAAACTTAATTGCTTTAGCTGTGCTGTATCTATCAGGAGAAAGAATGCATTGGACTCCTTAATGACAGAAGCCTAACATGAGAGGGTGCGTGTGCAAGCTATGGTGGGCATCCCCGAGTAAAGTACATGCACAAACTAGAGTTTAATAGCAAACTTCATAGTAAATGTAAGATTTAATCTCACCCATTTCAAACTAAGGAATAGACTTAGTAATAATATTTTAATATACAACATATTTTAAGTTTTAAAAACCTCTAATAGAGAACATTCTTCCAAATAATTGAATTTTTTTAACCAACCAAACTTTTTATAAACAAAGAATTATCCAAAATTCTATCTCAAAATTTTTCTTTAATTCCAAAAGATACTTAAGAAAAGTTTTTGGACTGCCCTGACATCTGCTATGCCTAGGGAATAAATGACATCATAAAATATTCCTAGTGACAAAGAATAAGACAGTTTAAAGTGTACAATTAATATGGGGAATTTTTTCCTTCAGCTGTCGACATTTTTCCCCCTCTGTTGAGCCTTTAAGCTGTATTTCATATTTGTTACTACAAATAATATTTTTTTATTCTGGCTGACCTCTGGGAAATTTTGAATTACTAAATTTTTGCTATTGTCTAAGTGGCAGCTTACTGAAGTCCACAGAAAAGAGAATAAAGAAACTAGAGACCTATTTTGGAGATTGGCAAGAATTGCCACCACTCGAGTATCCCATAAAAGCAACAATAAATCTACTTCTGAGAAATCAAGGGATATTTGCAGTTAGCAGACTCTGCTGATCCCCTTCATCCACCAGGTTCTTTTTCTATTGAGAGCTAAACATTCTGCTTTTGGGGTAGAAAGAAGAAGAGTTTGATCTTAACAAGACAATGAAGTGCACAGTGTCTGATGTGAGTTAACTCCAGGTATTGATCAGGACTGAGATTTCATTTAACCCTATTGTAGCTGGTCAGGAGACTACATGTCTATGCTTTCTTGCATGTCCAGGGCTTCCAGGTGATGTCCTTTAACAGCAGAACCGTAAACAGCTGCAACCTTCTTTCGGTAAAAATGGAGGCCATAGTCACCACAGCTAATTTGTGTGTGTGTTTTACGAAGATTATTTTTAAAAGACAAGGGATGAGTTGCGTTGTCTGCAGAGCACTGCTCCACCATGGCTCACATTATTATAGTAATTCGTTACAGGTATTGAATGAGATAAGTGAGCACCAATTGTCAGCTTTGGTATGTTCCAGAAACTCGTTTGGCTTATCTGATGTAAAATTAGAGTCCTCTTGACATTCTGGTTTTTCAGCCATGGAGTATAAAACAGAGAAAACACATGTTACCTTATAAATACATTAAAGGATTAAGGAATTGTCTTTAATTTGCAAGTAAAGTGGAGGCAGATGGAATTCAGCATGACATTATGGCTGAATTGGAAAGAACTTAGGAACGTCTTTTGGTTGCTGTATGCATTCTCCCGTACTAGTGCACAGGCATGCCTGCAAATGTTTTCCAGACCTCTTTTTAAAACCAAAGCGTTGTTCAGAATAACTCTTGTCTCCAGTTGCTGTGAAGGAATCAAGTCTGATGGCTGTCCATCATGTTTTGGATCAGAGTAATTATAAAACCCAGACGGAGGGTCTTTAACCATTAGCTTTCAACATAACCCGTGTCAAATCCTGATGTCTGTATTCCAAGTCCCCTTTTGTGTAACTGAAGGGAGCGGTTTTATCCTGCTTATGAACAGCAAGTCTGAATAAATGGAGTATTTCCTGAGAAATCTGGACACAAGGCCTACTAATACTGGATTGTTCTTGGTAGCAATGAGGTTGTACCATGCGACGTCACCTTCAGGTCCTACTTGTACTTCCTGCCTAGTGGATTTAGCAGGAACTTTGTTACTCTTCTGCTGGGCCGTGTATGGCTGCACAGAGTCAGCCCTGCTGCGGTTTTCTCTTTGGGCACATCCTGTGAATGGCTCATATTGTTTTCATTCTGTCTCTCTTTACTTTCCCACATCTGAAGACAGAGCCTAGGACTTCACCCATCTGAGCAAGCAGTCTATGGCTGAGTCTTGGCCGGACTTTCAGGAACTTCTGCCCCACAGCAGCTGCAGCTTTCTGCAGCTTTCTTTCAGAATAAGTTAGGCCTGTGGTACCTTGTGTACAGATATGGTGTCCCCATTAGTTGCCTGATGTTCCAGCTTCTCGCTCAGCTTTTGACATGACTGAGTTTCTTTACAGAAGTTGCAAGCCTTCTCTTTGAAACCCAGGATTATTGAAAATGTGTTCTGTTTTAAAGGTTTTTTTTAATCAACATTAAAACCTCTAATATGAATATTTTATTGCAAAAGGAAACCACACAGGTCCTGCAGTCATAACCGCAGATGACTTCCGGTGAGCAATGACTTCCAGTGAGCACCATGGTCACTGGTGGCCTTGACCTCAATATTTAAAACACTTTAAAAATTTACATACCTGTTACCACATTCAGAAATCTACAGACGGTCAAGGGGTATGATAACTAACCTGATTAATGTCAAATATGTTGCAGAACTGCCTCCAAAAAACAAAAAGAAAAGAAAAGAAAGAATTAAACTATTTCTATAAGTTAAAGAATTAAGCTATAAGTTATTCTGTATATGTTAGGTCAACCTGATTTTCAATTTTTTATTTCCTCTCTGGCAGATAAGAAAGTAGCCACTTTAAGGATATCTGAACTGAATACCCCTAGTTGGTATGTTTGTGTTGGGGCCTCTGAGGTCTTTCCTCTCAGGAGCAAGAAAAGGAGTTTAGATGTCTATCTTTTCTACTTTGTATATAGCTACAAGATTTTTTTGACAACTACATCATTATCATTGTATGCCTTTTTATTTCAACTAATGTTCATTGTTGTGAAGTCTTTAAGCTGGTGATTCACTAAGACCAGCTTGCTGTGATAAGACTCTGAGTGGGGCATCTTCTGAGTGGGGCATCTTCTGAGACAAAGACCATATCAGACTTCCCACCACAGAGAACAGTGCCCTGCAGCAAGTCAGTGCCCTGTCTTCCTGGGCCTGTCTTCCAAAACCTGAAATGTTTTCTGTGATGTCCCTTCATGGTGGTTGACTGATCCATTTTCCAGGCCTTGGATTTTGTTTCCAGGAGAGAAGAACAGAGCATCAGGATAGTGGAGCTGGTGTGTTTAATATGGGGTGAACACCAGCTGGGAAGAAAATAGCCCGGGGAACTTCAGCTTGACTGTGAAAGTCCTGCTTCAGAGTCTGCCTCGCTCTCCTAATGTACAACACTTCTTTTTCTGGATGCACTCTTCACACTTTAAGCATTATACTCAATTTGAATCCATTGTTTAAAATGTTAATTTCCTGAACCATGCAAACCATCTGACTCGAATGCTAAAATTTTCACCTTTAGAAAAAACTTGCATCAGGCATGTATAGTGGTGGCCAGCACCTTTGTCTGGGTGTTTGATCTGTGTGTATCCTCTCTAGTTGGTTGATGTAGAGATGTGTACCCAGAGGAGACAATGGGCAGGGAAGACATGCGAATGATATGTAAGTCTTAGGGTCTGACTATACCTTGTTCCCCACAGGCTCAGGCATTTGCAAACTTGTTTCCCATCTAATGGTGCCACTCAGGGAGCTTGCGATGCCTTTGGGATATAGGTCCTATCCGGCAGAGATAGGCCAGTGGAGAAAGATATTGAGGGCTATAGTTTTCTATTTTCTGTTTCCTGGTCAGTCATTACCATGTGAAGAACAGTCTCAGGAAACTTCGTTCTCACAGAGTGGTCACGGCTGCCTCTTGTTCCCCTCATTGATAGACTATACGTACTGTAGCTGTGGTCTAAAAGAAACCCTGCCTCCTTAAGTTGATTCCGTCAGATATTTGGTCACAGCACTGGGAAAAGTTAACTATTAAAATATGTACAAAAATGTCATATTGAAACCCATCATTTTGAGTGCTAACAAAAAAAAAATTAAAATGATCATTACCCGCCTTTGTTAACTTGATAGACTGATGACATGACACACCCTACCCCTACCACTCCACCGCCAATCAATAGTGCCATTTCCTTCACAGGAGGGTACATTTCCATGGCAAGTGATTGGAGTTATGAAGTGCTTTTTTGGATAGAAATTAATACACACAGAGAGAAACAAAGAGACAGAGAGACAAAGACAGACAGACAGACAGACAGACAGAGAGAGAGAGTGAGAGAGAGAGAGAGAGAGAGAGGAGAATGAGAATATAGGACTTACAAGATTCATTGCCTTAATTGGGCAGACAGTTCTTCAGCTCCTCAGCAATAACAAAGTGTTGCTTTCTGAAGTATTGGGTGGTTTGTTACTAAGCAACAGCCAATTGATGCACCTGTTTGAGGAATCTAGAGCCTCAGCTAAACAGGAAGAGAGCCCTCTAGAGGCCCTTCTCTGAGTCTATGAAATCACACCAGCAGTAGTTTGAAGGAATAAAATATAGCATTGAGTGTTATAGCGTCCAAGCATTGTATTGGATCTGAATTTTTAAAAAGATTACAGGTCTTTTAGTCAGTTTCAGTTGATTGCTGTCAGAGAGGTCTCTGCTCCTAAAACAAACCTTACCATGTGGATTCCTCCGTGTCCCCTTCAACTGTATTGTTATGTGTAGACCTGCTCCTGATCACAGCAAAAGAAATGAGAGTTTGGGCAGACACTAGGAAAGAAGCTCTTCATAACTCCAATCACGTCACATGGAAAGATACTCTCCTGTGCAGGAAATGTGAAACAGTTTTACATGAAGGATGGTTACAAAGGCCATCTATGATTTGTGTAAAGAAAGTAAGTGGATTGAATGAATATTTTATGCTTCTGTGTTTTGACTTCTCCAAGAAAGAAATCCTCTAATTATTTTTACTGATGGGAGTTCAGTCAAACATGTCTCAATAGCCACCTTCCTATGTAAGTTTTATTTTTATAGAGCTTGATATCAGCTATTTGTCACTATTTTGTTACAATGATTAGTGTCTTAGTTCTGATAGAATATTATATATTAGATAAAAATCAAATATGTCTCCTTTGTTCAAAACTTTCAACGGAGACAGAATTTTAACAGCCCAGTCCAACTTGACCCCTTCCTTGTGAGTGAATTGGCCTAGTTATTCAGGCATTTCTCCCTAGAGGGCATCATATCGCTGCTTCTCAGTGTTTCCTATGTTGGCCACTGGCTTCATGAACTCATATGAGATCGAAACTCTTTCAGTCTCCAGCTTTGGATGATTATGTAAATGTATCACCATTAGACCCTTCACACAAACACAATGAGTGTAAATTCACTGGGAATATATTGTATGAGGGTTACGGCAAATGAAAGCTTGTGAAAGAACACAGTCCTGTCCCATTAGCATGGTCCCAGCTCGCTGTTCATTTCAGTTCTACCTCAAGTTTGAGGGAACACCTGTTAAGGAGCAGACAGTGGGGTGTCAGATAGGGTGGTGGGGTGCAATCATTGGACCTCTGCTTTCAGTTGGGTCATGTCGTTTACATGACCTACCCCTTACAATTCACTTTCATCTATAATACAGATTCTGTACGACTACAGAACTTTCTAGAATTTTGCCATAGTTTGCCATCTCTGTGACTGATGATCTTCAGTGCATGATGAGAGTTCTGTTCTCCTTAATAGAGGAAGTGGGATGAGAGTTCCCAACTGGAGATTTAATGGAAAGTTAGGTAGTTACCCCGTGAAATTTTGATGATGATCTGGTACCTGTAGGGAGAAATGCTGAAATGAATAGGTTGACTTAAGTAAAAGGTTGAGTATGATGAAATCAAACTCAAACTAGCTAAATTCTGTTTTTTATAGAAATTTTTCAACTGAAAGGAATATTTGATTTTTTAATCTAAGATATAGATTATCACCCAAGCCAAAGTAAATATAAATTACTAAATAAGATATTTAAAATATGTCACAGAAGATTCTCAAATTTTGAGAGAAAAGAGCCAGCTGAGTATTAAAAAGTTTAAGTATTAACAAAGATGTTTTTGGTCTTCTTAAAGCACACAAGTTCTTATAAAGTTAGCCTACAATGTTGGTAGAATACTGGCTCAGGGGAAAAATTATTAACTGCTAAAGCCACACAGCACTACACATGAAGAATCTTTGCTCAAGAAATGGTTATTGGATCAATGATAAATGAACAATCCCATTCAGGGTAAAGCTTTTGTTTCTAGGACATTTTGGATGATATCGAGTTGGAAAAGATCTCATGAACTTCCATCAGCTGCTTTACGTTTATGCCTTTGAGGTATATTGAATATATTATATTACCATAAACATAAAAGTGGGCCTTTTGTTGTTATGGGGTTTTTTGGTTGGTTGGTTGGGTTTTTGTTTTGTTTTGTTGTTGTTTTGTTTTTTTTTTTTTTTTTTTTTTTTTAGCTTTTGCCACACCATTACAAAACTAGGATCTCTTAAAGAACACAGTTCATATTACTGACTATGACCACAACTTTTTCAGTCAAAAAAGATATGTGTATGAGTGTTGGCTTGCATGTTTGTATATGTACCATATGCTTTCAGTACCTATAGAAGGAGAGCCCTTGGAACTGGAGTTACAGATGTCTGTGAGCCATCATGTGGACACTGAGAACCACAGCAGGAACTCTGCAAAGGTTCTTACCCTCTGAGCCATCTCTCCAGCTCCAGGTACTTTAACGTTTTGCACTTAACTGTAGCATCTCACACAGGCATATCTTTTCAGAGGTAATCAGGCTTCTTTGTGTGCCACCTTTGCACATTTCTCAAAGCCATTACTTCTGTTTCAATGGCTTGTTTGTCCATATCTGTCTTAGTCTGTTTCCTGGAACCATAGTATCGAAAGTAAGAAGAAAGCCTATTTATTTGCTTCATTGCTTTAAACTTTAACTTTATTTTATTTGCTTGTTTATTTATTTACTCATTATAAGTGGGTGTGGTTATGTAGGTGGATTTGCATCATGGGGAGCTTGTGGAGGGCATAGGACAGCTTGCAGGAGCTGGTTCTTGCCTTCTATCATGAGAACCCTGGAGATCCAATCGAAGACATCAGGTTTAATGACAAGTTCCTACGGAGCCATCTTGTCAGCCCATTCATTATTTAAAATACTGTTCTGTGAATATAACTTAACATTCTATTCTTTACTTCATGCTAGTTCTTACTGATGTCTAAATATTTTTTATAAACACACTGTTGAGTACTGTCTTTCCTTTGTGATTTTTTTACTTTAGCTAGCATTTCCTTTTAAGCCTTCCTGAAGAGTAAACTATTCTTACATATGAGAACACTAAGGATCTTGGTTATTTCAACCCACTAATTTTGCTACTAGCTTCATGTCATCACCAAAAGTGTTCACATGCCCTGGCATCAATTTTTATACATGTGTTTGTTTAAATTAATGGCTCCAAGAGCACCATGCTGCTATAAACCACCCTCCAACGATGTCTAGAGGAACAAGTGGGACATCTTATCAGATGCCTTCCTAAAATTCGCACAATCTTCCTCTCTTAGACCAAGGAAAAGTGAAACAAGATTATTGTGGCCGGATTTGGTCTCTTTGATCTCTGCTGGTCTCTGGTACCCTGTTTCCTTTCCCACGAGTTCTCAAGCCATCTTGCTATGGTACCCTCTACAACAAAGTAGACAGTAAGGCAACAGATCAAAGAATCTACTCTCTCATACCTTTGATAAATTCTGTGATGTACTGTGTATCCCTCAGTCTCTTGGCTATCAATATATCCTTAAAGTCCCTGTCTGTCATCTCTTTCACTGCACCAGGTCATCCTCTGGCTTTGACATTTTTATCCTCGAGACTGTGACTGTGCTGTTTGAATCACGTATCTTGTTTTACCTCCTCTTGAATTTCACCTTACAACAGAGATTGCTGACTTGAGGAGGTTCTGGGGACAATAAGACAACCTGTTCCTGATGGAGTGTAAAATTATAATTTGTACTCTTAGGGGTTTGTAACCCTTAACCTACTCCGCTGGAGGGTGTTGAAATTTTTGTCTCATGGTGCAATAGTTTGAAGGTTATTTTTTCCTAGCAGGAATGTGAGGTCTCAGCTTTCAGTTCCCTTCCAAATCTACTGTAATTTACTCTCCTTTCTAAAATTACTTTCATGAGATGCTTTGATTGATTTGAGACTCTTTTTATGTTTAACTTAATGTTCATCCTCCGTTGTATTATTGCCCAGCATGAGTAAAGACGATTATACTTATGATTAGAGGAATAAAACAGGCCCGTTGGGGGCCAAGTATAGAACAGTCTTATCCCTTAGTTGAGAAGCTAGGCCACACATGAATGAAATTGCTGATGTATAGACTCTAATGGCTCTTTTAATGCAAACAAAAATTGATTCTCAAGGCAGAAAGTTGCAGGATGAAGCTGCCCTGAAACTCTGCCTCAGCACACATTCAGCATTCTTGCTTCCCTGTTAGGTAAACAGATGCTTTGCAGACTGGGAAGCCAACCTGTGGCCTTGTCATTGGAACACAGGGGGAGTAAGGAAAACTATCAGTTAGAACATGACCCTATTTTCCACACATGAATGCTTAGCTGCGCAGCTCTGGGAAGTTACCTCAAACTCTCTGAGCCTCAGCTTTCTCAACTTTGAGAATGCATGAGTTTCCTTGAGCTGCTAGTGCAGATGACTACCACGTGACTTGTAATATCTGAAATTTGCCTTGTCACAAGCCAAAGTCTGAAAGCAAAGCAGTAAGTCTATTCTATCTCTGGGGCAGGTCTGTGATGCCTCTCCCAGTATGTAGTAGCAGCACCAGATATTTGGGGACTGGACTATATGACTCTAGGGTCTGCCTACATCTTTTAAAGGCTTTTTGTTGTTGTTGTGTGTTTTTTTTTCTTCTGTCTCTTCACTCTCTGTCTCTTGCTCTGTGTGATCCAGCATGTCCTTACTTTCAGACCTATGGCTTCTCTCTAAATACCTGTGTTTTTGAAAACAGGACCCATTCTGTGTTCTAGAGATTTGAAGGTGGCATGTCTTGAGGGATAGGGTACCATTCAGCCTACTATAGTAATAACAATGTATTTGTGTTGCAGATTAAATAAGGGAGTGGGAGGATATTGGGAGCTTGAGAACTGCTAGTCATCATTTCATGATTATTAAGTATCTCTTAATATTGCCATTATGACACGTACTTTTGAGAGAACAGGCTGCATTCAACAGGAAGCTCTACTGTGACTCACAGAGAAGCATCTCTGAGACTCCGTTTGGAATGTTTGAAACAAAAGAAAGATGATGCTCTTTCCCCCATAGTTTATAAATCCTTGATCTGACTTTGACAGGGATTTTGGCTATGATGTAATCATCATGGTCATGTGGTCCTCACCATTGTGTCATCGTCTTTGCCATTGTCGTTGTTGTCAGTTGTTATCTGTCCACTTGGTGCAGACCACACGGATCTGGTCATTCCAATTCTTCAGTGAGTACTGAGAATCTAGGACAATCTTAACTCCTCCAGTCCAGGAAGCTGTGAGAAGCAGGGTCTGTCACTCCTCTCCATCTGTGGATATAAATGACTGACTGGCTGAGTGTCTGAACATCCTCCTGAGATATCGTGTAGCCATTTTCAGTGTAACCAGTAGCCTCTGAAACAATGTGTTTCAATATTCTCATTTGTTCAGGAGAACTGAAAAATTAATGAAATCCCTGCCAGGAAAATATTAATGATATGTCTGTCAATAATGGACACTCAGAAGTAGGAGAAGCTTTTTGTCTTAAACTCAGTATGATGCTTGATGCTGCATGCTGTAGCTGCCTTTATCAGCAGTGCAGTTAGGGACTAAGACCTGGATAAATGAGAACATGGGTAAATGGTGTTAGGGATAGCATTACTTCCTTCTTACAAGACAGCTCTTGAAGCGTCCTCTCTGCGTGGACACCAGGGGGCGATGCTTATGTGGAAAATGCCAGCAGAGTTACCTTCTAAGGCTGTTTGCTTCTGAAGCTTGAGCCTCTCGTCTTTAAAGAACTTATTATCTTCATTTTTCTACCCCATAACAGTTATCCAACACACATGGCCAACAGCAGATAGCTTCTTAGACACCACATCTAAACCTCTTGACTGAACTGACTGGCCCTCTATAGCCATGGTGGTCCAAAAGTTCTCTATCCTTCTTAGAATTCAAATGTTGCAATCTTAACACCAAAGCAGTGAAACCAGAAAGATCGAGGGAATGAGAGTCCAGTTGTTAGAGGGCAGCATAGTCCTTATCAATGGACTCAAGCCTGAGGCAGCTGTTTCCAGCAAATGAGAACTTGGATGTTAACATGTGTAACCTAGAAGGCAGATCCCTCTTCTGACTCTAAATCTACCAGTGACTTGGTCCAGGACTTCTCTATCCATTCAAAATATAAACAATCAGTTTATATTGAGTATGACACCCTGTTTGTGGTAGCTATGACAATTGGAATAGAATGAAATATTATCTCTCCACAGTTCAGTGATTAAAACTCTGAAGATAACTCCAGTGCCCATAAAAGTCCTCATCTGCCTGTTGTTTACATGAGATAGCATTAAACCATTTTCAGTAGGCGAGCTCTCCAATTAGCACATTTTGAAGCAAATGAACACAGCTGCTAGTGGTTGGCTTTTCTCCTTAGTAATAGCTTGAATTATCTATGCCTTTCTCAGAGAGGAAGGCATAGAGGCACTAGCTGGCACATCTCAGCCCCTTTATCCAGCCCTGATAATGACATGGACATCCTTGAGACACTGTGAACATGTTAAAAATTCTCTTGGCCTTCTGACAAGTGTGGCACGATAGCTGTCCGTGAATCAAGAACAGGAAATGCTCAGGATGATACCGTCACTTCTTCCAGTTTTGAAGTGTTCTCCTTGAAGTTTTTCATGAAGGACTTTGATAATAATTATGATTCTCCAAGGATTGTTCTGAACAAAGCATTTATTTCTAGATGCTAAGAGAACTTTAACATTCATGAATCTTCCTTTGAGTTTTTAAATGCCAGCAAGAGATGATTAGAAAATGCATCAATGAAACTGAAGTCAGTTTTCTATGATGTGCAAAACTTGTGGGGGGGGGGTGAGGGGGAGAGAGAGAGAGAGAGAGAGAGAGAGAGAGAGAGAGAAATGGATGATTTCAATGTTGTTTTACAGCTGAAAAGACATAGCTCTTGTGGCTTCAAAAGGCTCATCATAAGTCTTCCTTAGAGACACTGTGTTTTTGAACAAAAGGTGTATAAAATTGAAAGTCACATTCTTTTTGCCTTGACAATCCTCTTTGTTTCTATCTCAAGGTCACTTGTGAGTCTAACACTAATTGCTTTAGTGCCATGTGACATCAGACAGGATGCAGTCTGAAGGATGATCCAAGGGATGCTGTGATACTGCACACAATAATGCTCTCAACCCATGCTGAGCTTGTCTGAGCATTTGCTACGCAGTGCAATACAGTTTAGTGTCCACTGTTGGGTTCCGTAAAGTTGCAATTCTCAGTTGGGAAGCTGTGAAAGGCTGCTTCTTGAAATTTAAAATTTTCTTTATCAAAATTTGTCAACAAATCATACAACACTCTAAAGAATCCATGAAAATTAATGAAGAAATATATATATGAATAGTATTACCTCAGGAAAGAATAATTTTACATATATATACATATATACTCATATATATGCTATACACACACACACACACACACATACATACATTGTTTTTACCAATGTATATGAGGGCAAGGGAAGCTATCTGTGTCCCAGTGCATATTACACTATTTTCAGGACCTAGAATAGCATCGAACAGCACAGTAAATACTAACTCAATGAGAAGAGAGAAAGAGAGACAACAGGGAAGGAAAGCTGATATGCTAATGTCACAAAGCAGAGTATCATTCACTGTAGTGGCCTTGTGAATGCCATCCTAGACAAGATCCTCACAGGAAGTTTAGTTCTATGAGAATTCAAGAACAATGCTTTGTAGGGGAAAATGCATCTAAGAACTCCCACTACCTTTTGTCTATATAAAATCATTTACTGGGGCTTCCAGCACACCTTTGGTGATGTTGACTGTTGGTAGTAGACACTTTGGGGTTAAAAATAAATGACAATGATGAAGGGAAATGTGGGATCTATAGATGAATTTTTTTGGATGCTTGCCAACAAGGGAAGGCCAAAGAGTGTCACAGACATTTCAAGGTTAAAGGAGATGTTATTTGTTTATTCAGTATGTGGAAGACAATTTATTGTGCTACTTATTAGAAAAAGCCAGCAGAGGGGAGGATGGAGATTGACAGAGTATGACCCTGGAAGACAAGAGTTCACAGAAATGGGGCTAAAGGAACAAGAACTTCCCTCTCATCAGAAAGGAGAATGTGGGGTGGATCTATGCAAATATTTTAAGAGAACATCAAGCATACAAATAACACCAGAATGTTGAGCCAAGAAATCCCAGATGCTTCTGAGACATCTTGGTGATATGCCTTTGCTACTCATTCATTTATTTTCATTCAGCTGTTAAGTGTTGACTCACACACCAGCAACAGAGGCAATTTTTTTAAAGAAGCATATGAAAACAAACCTTATAGTGTGTAAACTTCTAACTAGGAATGGGAAGGGGGTTGCCACTTGTCCAGTCCCCTTCATTTTGTTCCTGGAAAGTAATAGCTACAAGAAAGAGGTGATGTTAAGAAGGGAAATATTTGAAGCATGGGAGCCTCTGTACGGGTCCCTGGGAAATCTGACCGAGTAGAGGAATTTTGCAGCTTTAGAAACGGACACAAGAAAAAAAACCCACAGAGAAAAGGCAGCCAGAACCTTGGTTCTCTGCTTGACAGAGTGTGACCCTATCTCCATGAGCACATACCTACCTTCTGCTCTCTTTCCATTTGGTTTCTTTACTCTATTTCAGCCACTTGTTGTCCCTCTCAGAGTCAATCCTCAAATCTAGCATCCTCTGGCTGTGAGCCCTATTATGCAGAAGCCAAAGTCTCCTTGAGTTTCATTTTCGACTGTCTTTCACCTTATGGCGTTGAAATCTCTCACTGGACATTTTGGCTAGGATGTCTGGCTAACAAGCCCCTGGCATAAGCCTGTTTCTGCTCCGAAACACTGGGTATCTACTTCCGGAACTAGAAGGAGAGCTACAGGAAATGGGTGAAAGAGTGCTTGTATCTCATATACAGACAGACAGGAAGAGCTTGACTGCTGACACTGGACATGAGCCAACAACCTCTTCCCTGGAAGCTTTCAACAGACATTACCAGAAAGGTCTATTTGCCAAACCGTGCTAACATAGAAGCCATCATAGAAAGGTACAATGGTCGTAGGTGTATTTTAGTGACCTTTCCCATCTTCAATTTATAGCTATTTGTTTATTTTTCAAAATATCGTACTAGACATGGTGGCACATGCTTTGAATATCAGCCTCCAGGAAACAGAAGCAGGTAGACCTCTGAGTTCAAGGACAATGTGGTCTACATTGTTGAGTTTCAGGCTAGTAGTAGCTACATAGTGAGACCATGTCTAAAAATAAATTACATACATTGAATGAACTTCACAATGATGTAGCATATTGCTACTGATATTGAGAGTTGTGCAGTAATCCAAGAATAGTAACTGTCAGCCACAGTATGCTCCTGAGTGTCTTTACATCTCTCTGTTGGATGGCAACCAGACTCTGACTAAGGTTCAGTTAAGCTAATTGGCAAAGTATGTTAGGATTGTATCTTGATCATATAGATATTTCTAAAAAACTAAGAACATATGCTACTTGACTCGGGAAATGTTTTATGCATTCTTGTTTAAGGGATTTTCAAGGTAGAAGTAATACTAGCCTGGTGGCCATATGTCCACTCCTCTCCCATTAATAAGAAGTCACAGAGAAAAGTTCCACTTGAACTGTGGCTTTGCCATCTGGCAGCTTGGCTCTATGTCTTTCTAACAGGAAGACAGAGAAGCCATAGGGGAGGGTGGTGAGAGACAGATACATTCCATACTCAAATCTTAAGTTCCCCTTTTGAAAAATTAGCCTTTTTTTCTGTTTGCTCACCTCTGCACTTGAATAGAAAACAGGATAATGACACTTTGCCTAAAGGGTAAACACAAACAGTGTGCATTCTTCTCTTCTGAAATGTTGGAAGCCAGAGTTCTCCCCACCCACTACCGGACATTTCTGCTTTTCCATGACTGCTAGAGCCCTTGGCTATGGCGGGCACACTGGACTCAATTGGCTGTGTAACGGGAGACTATGGAGGTTCCTCAGTGAGCTCACAAACAATAAGATTCTTTTCCCTGGGCTTTTCCTATCCCAGTCATCAGGTTCAATTATCTCATTTGAGAAATATCCTCATCTCTGTTCTCCCACCACATCAGGCAAGAGTGAAGGCCATACTATCTCTTTGAAAACAGTACTGGCTTCACATGTCAGCAGAATAAACTATAATGTTAAGATGAGGAGGGGGAGGAGGAGGAGGAGGAGAAGGAGGAGAAGGAGGAGAAGGAGGAGGAGAAGGAGGAGAAGGAGGAGGAGAAAAGAAGAAGAAGAAGAAGAAGAAGAAGAAGAAGAAGAAGAAGAAGAAGAAGAAGAAGAGGAGGAGGAGGAGGAGGAGGAGGAGGAGGAGGAGGAGGAGAAGGAGGAAGTGGAAGAGGAAGAAGAGGAAGAAGAAGAGGAAGAAGAAGAGGAAGAAGAAGAGGAAGAAGAAGAAGAAGAAGAAGAAGAAGAAGAAGAAGAAGAAGAAGAAGAAGAAGAAGAAGAAGAAGAAGAAGAAGAAAGTTGCTAAGCTTTAGGTTTTAAAAAGAAGGTGACCATTATCCTATGACTACCTCCAATCCCTGCCACCATCTTTGGTTAAAACTTTGCATGTATTGTTACCTTTCAAATGATTTTTATCTGAGGGTATGTTCAAAGCCTGGGTCTGGTAAATAGCAAAGCTCAGATGTGCTCAAATTTCCAGCCTCCTTCTAAGCTTCCTAACTGATTTGAGAGAACATTAGTCAGTGGCTTTTAAGACTGTCATCTTTAAGTTTGAAGAGCAACCCGTGATTATCACAAACTAAATTTCATCTGGGATGTTCAGGACATGGGTGGTAAATTCCTGCCATGACTCAAATGTGAAAGTAAGCAAGAGAAGTAAAGCAGGGCAAGTGCTGAAAGGAGTTAGTCACTGGCTTGTCACATGCCGGCCTAGACTAGTTTTACCATAGCTAACTTTTTAAAATAGCTCAGTTTACTCAGTTTAATCTCCTAACTTTTCACTGTGAATCACAGAAAGTACTTATCAAAGTAAAATTTACTTCTAAATGTCTCAGAGATCTCTCTGGCCCTACACTATGGCTACTGAGCATCTTCTGATTTTTCCTGGTACATCAGTGTCATTGTGAACTCCCCTTTACATGCAGAGCTTAATACTGTGTCATTCACACAGACTTTTATTCTGTTTACAGTTTATAACATAGATGAATTCCAGACACTATGGCTTTGATTTTTTTTTAACCTTTTAATTTTTGTTGAGTTGGCTACCACTGGTCCTTTCCTTTGTGATGGATCATCAGTTCCTTTGTAGATATTTCGTATTTTAAGTTAACCTCAGTCTTGGACTTAGCTCACTTCACTGGTGAGGTAGAACAAGTTGCACTGCCCACTCTCTATCTCTCTTGACTTTGTATCTTTTTTTCCTAAAGTATTTATTTTATGTATATGAGTACACTGTAACTGTCTTCAGACACCCCAGAAGAGGGCATTATAGATCTATTACAGATGGTTATGAGCCACCATGTGGTAACTGGGAACTGAACTCTGGATCTCTGGAAGAGTAGTCAGTGCTCTTAACTGATGAGCCATTGCTCCAGCCCTTGACTTTGTATCTTATTGTCTTTGTACTTCAATTTGGAAGATCATTACTCATTGGTACTTACATTTGGTTGCTTAGGAGACTGTGGTAACAATAACCATAGTTGCATTAACCGGAGTGGCAAAAGGAGAGCTAACCACATGTCTGCCAGTGTTATTCACTGTCTTTGTTACAACTCTACTGCCTAGTTGAAGAAAACTGAAGTCATATTCCTGACAATAAAACCAGGATTCAAAGTCAGGTCTATTTTACTTCAAAGTTCCTATTTAATACTTTGAGCCACTTTCTATTTTTCTACACTGGAATAATGCAACTTGGTGTCTCCTATCAGGAGCACAGCCAAAGTCCTGGTTCTCAGTAGGCTGGCTTCATGGCAGGACTTACCATAGTCCTTAGGAGCTAGGTATGCTTGTCTTCAATGGGAACATTCTTCCACTTCTAACTGACCGTTCTATGTTCATATTTGATCAGGACCTTAGTTGGAGTTGCTTTATTTCTAACCAAAAGTTACTGCTAGTTCAGTTGAGCAGACTTCTGCAAGATCACATGAAATATAGTAATGACAGTGTGAGAACCAACCCCCTAAACTGCTCCCATACACTTTGTAAAATTAAGCATGAGCCATCTCTTTCTAGCGCTGCAGAAATAGTGCCTGTTCCTTCCCGGGCCTTGGATGTAATTAGAGTAGTTGAAGTTGCAAAATGAGAAACCTCAAGCTATCCAAGCATTGTTATCATACTTCACATTTGTTTACTTGTAGGAAATGACTACATATGTTTCTGGAACTTGTGACCCATTACTATGGCAACTAGCTTCAAAACACAGGGGAGGCATATCTAAGATCCTTCTTTCCCCATCACCCAGGGAACATTATGTGCCTGTAGACAAGAAAAGGCAGGTAGGAAAAAAAGAAATTGTGGAGGAGGTGAGGAGAAAACAGGCAATAGCAGGAAATCTTTAAGTCGTTTTTTTCAGTGATGATGAGATAGATAAACAGAATACATCCTCTGAATCTGATACTGGGATGAGCCCATGACATGTTTGCTGGGGTAAGTCCTTACACACAGAATCTGAATTGAATGTCTAGTCCTCCGGAGGACTCATGCTTTAATAGACAAGGAAACAAGCTTTAAATCTTTGCTTAGGCTGAGAAAGACAGTAAATGACTCAATAGGAATGTAAATTTGGACAGCCAACTTCCTGATTTTTTTTTTTTTTTTTTGCCTAACTGCTATACCATTAAGAAGAAGAAAGATTTACTGTGTTCAGTGCAACATAAGCAATGTAATACATGATATTAATGGAACATTTAAATTACCCATGCATTCAGCAGGAAGCTCACTTAGAGAGTATGAAGGATTATTCCTTGATGCATCTAAATGTACCAGCAAAAGAACTGGCTTTTGTGCCATGCCAAGGGGAAGAAAATGAAGATAAGGGGAGCTTGGCAACTGCACCTGTGTTCTAAAGACAATAGAAGCACATGCTTGCTCCCAATGTGATTAATTGTACAATTCAGTCAGCATTCAGGAAAGTCTCTGGTAAGAAGGGGGCCACTATAATTAAGGGAAAATGAAGAAAGAAGGAAGGAAAGAAAGAAAGAAAGAAAGAAGGAAGGAAGGAAGGAAGGAAGGAAGGAAGAAAGGAAGGAAGAAAGAGGAGAGAGAGAGAGAGGGAGGGTGGGAGGAAGGAAGGAAGGAAGGAAGGAAGGAAGGAAGGAAGGAAAGAAAGAAAGAAAGAAAGAAAGAAAGAAAGAAAGAAAGAAAGAAAGAAAGAAAGAAAGAAAGAAAGGAGAGGAAGGAAGGAAGGAAGGAAGGAAGGAAGGAAGGAAGGAAGGAAGGAAGGAAGGAAGGAAAGGGAAGAACTCTTCAAATAAAAATATAGGAAAAAAAAAAAAACAGGCCCTAGGTTACTACTGAAGTTTGTGCATTTTCTAAGTCCTTGAGTTAAAGTAGGCATGGGAGAGGCAAGTTGATGCCTTAAGGAGAATCACATTTGGTGCTCATAGTTTCCACTGTTCAGCTAAAAATGCCTTCCTAGACATTCAATTCAGATTCTGTGTGAAAGGACTTACCCCATGGAGATAGACATGGATGAAAATTCTTCATAATCCCCACCCTGGAAAACAGCCAAATCCTGCGAATTGGCTTTACTTGACTTGGAACTAAAATCTATTTTCTTTTATCCCTTTGAGTATGTTTCTCCTTTGGGTTAATTTTGCTTGGAAAGAGCTGAGCCTCTAAGAACTAGAACAAGAAGCCCAGTAGAGCAAGAGCCTGATGATGGTGGTAGAGAGAGTGGTACCAGTGATGATGTTATCTTTATGTTTCTACTGATTGATGTGTTCATCAAACAAAACTTCATTTTGTTCCCCTGTTAAAGATCTGCTATAGCTTAAATAAGCAGATGAGTTTTCTGGCTCTCTGCCTTAGTCCCTAGGTCTTCCCATATTTTTCCTATCACAAAATCAGTAGAGTATACCACATAGGGGTAGACAGACAGGGACACAAAGTCTGAGAGAAACTTGAGCTCAGTTAACATATATGTTGTCATAGTTAGGGTTCCCATTGCTGTGAAGAGACATCATGACCAAGGCAACTCTTTTAAGGACAGCATCTAATTGGGACTGGCTTGCAGGTGTAGAGGTTCCATCCCTTATCAAGGTGAGAGCATGGCAGCATCCAGGCAGGCCTAGTGCAGGAGGATCTGAGAGTTCTACATCTTCATCTGAAGGCCACTAGGAGAAGACTGGCTCCCATGTGGTTAGGAGGAGTCTCTTATTGCCCATCCCCACAGTGACACACTTCCTCCAGCCAGACCACACTTACTCCAACAAGGGCATACTTCCTAATAGTGCCACTCCCTGAGCCAAGCATATTCAAACCACTACATATGGCACCATCTATGTCATATTGATTGTCATCATCTCTGGAGACAAGTAACTGACGCCTTACATAGTTGGGACATGAGCAACTTGATAACTGAATTCCCAGTATCTCCATTCTGGAGATATTTTGGTATTTTCCATCTTCTCAGTTCAGTGGGATCAACCAGGATCAGTTTTCATAATTCAGTGATATGCAGATTCTCCTCTGCCAAAGAAGCCCAACTTCCTCTTCTCATGAGTTCCTTCTGCACTACTCTAAGCCATCTTCACATCTTTACCTGGTATAGGGAAGGAAGAAGGTGACAAATGTGCTTTTTCTGCTTCAGAGTTCTGGCCTGCAGACTCCACTTACAGGGAAGCTGATCTCTGCTGGCCCAAGGACACATCACACACACACACATACACACACACACACACACACACACACACAGAGAGAGAGAGAGAGAGAGAGAGGGAGAGAGAGAGAGAGAGAGAGCCTTAGACAACAAAAATACTGTTTCAGCTCTAGAGACTGGAAATTCAAATTTCCTTCTCATCTATGTAGCTGCCTTCCTTTTGTGTCTTCTGTGGCCCCTTTACTATGGGTACATAATGACAGAAAAAGAGAAACCTCAGTGTCTCTTCCTATTGTAAAGGCATCTGTCTTAATGAATTAGGGTTTCACTATAATGATCTCACTTAACCTGTAATCTCTCTCTCTAAATGGTAAAATTCTCTCTCTCTCTCTCTTGAAATGTGGTCATGAGGGGGGAAGTCCAAAGGCATCATGGGAATTTTTTGTTACTTCAGTTCAGTCCAACAACAGAAATCTGAGCATCCCTATGGATTTTCCATTTATGAGAAAGGTTTACTCAGAACTTACTACAGTCTTGAAATGGTGACCTCAAACTAACATTGAGGAACACAATGTAGGACATGCCACCAGGATGTCCATAAAACACAAAAGCATATCTCTGTTCCTACCACAACACTTTCAGTGATCAGTCCTGGTTTTACAGTACATGGACATCCTACAGAGATGGCAGAAGGCCCCTACACTGCAGCTACAGGTCAACATTCTCTCTCAGGAGCCATAGAAGCAACAAATGTTTGTGGAGGCAAAGAACTCAGGCTTTACCCTCATCCTGTCCAACTACAATCCAATCCAGGATGGTCAGGATAGATTTAGATACAAGGCAAGACAGATGAGCTATATAGATTTAAACATACAACTCTTACATAATTAACAAAGCTGGAAAGCTAGAATACTTTCAGTTGACATTATTTATTTAAATTAAATGTGTTTCCTTTCCCATTAAAGAAAACAAGACCTTTGGATATACTACCATAGTGGTAGAAATAGCTGCTCCTACACTTAAGGAACTTTTAAGCCAAAAAATCTTAGACAGCAGCTACTCTAAAACTCCCTTCACTTAGCAAGATGAGCCAATGAGCAGCCAATGAGGAGTCTTCTGAGTCAAGAGCGGGTACCCTTTTGGTGTAGCAGAATATTTGGGAAATGATTTCTTATCCCTGTCCCTTAATTCCTTCCGCCCCCCCCTCCTTCTCCCCTTCCTCCTCTTCCCCCTCCTCCACTTCATCCTCCTTATTTATCTTTGCCCATCCTCCTTTTACCTCTTACAGCATCTTTCTGCCTAATATACTGAACCCTAACAATTGCATCTTCTTCTGTCTTCCTTTGGTTTCTGTTGGAAGGAAGGTTAATTCAAATCTGTATAGCATGGTTTTCTCAAGCCTTTTTTTCCCCCACTATGCATTGATTTAAGATTTTGTAAATGCTGGGTGAATTGATACACAGTATGTATTTAACAACTCAAATTCTTGTTCCCAACACCTTGGAAGGCTTAATAATAATACACATTGTTAGTGGCAATATCCCTTCGTATTAGAAAATGAAGTTAAAACTATCACCTATTGAGTTTACATTTAGTCGATATCTAATGAAATCATGTCCTCTCAGGAGAAAGTTGTAGATGAAAGTGAGGGAAAGTCTCCATAAGTTATTTACAGGTTGGGTCATCTTTGAAGCCAAATTAATGATTTACGGGTAAAGCAAGCAGACTCAGGACAGAGGTGGACAGCTCATTTTAAAATATTTCATTTCTGCCCATATCTGTGCCATGTTGATATAAGGGAAAGCTTTTTTGAACAGATTTCTGTCTTCTTCCCTAATCAGACCCACACTTTACAGCCATATAAACCTTAGCTCTCACAACCTAGCCCCTTACCACTTTGCTGTTGAAGATGTTTGACTCTCACCTCCCATCTTGTTCTTTATCCAGTGGATAACTGTTTTATACTCTGGGTTTGAAAGGAAGTCATCCTTGGCCAGTCTCTTAAAATAGAGAGTTAGAGTCAGAAAGAAAGAATGAGTGAAGGAAGAACGAAGAAGGGGGAATGGTAGTGAGAGCCCCTCCCTAGCATTCCATCAATAATAGGGGCAGATTCTTCAGAGCCAGAGAGGATCGATGCAAACAGGCTTCTAATAGCTAGAAAGCATCCCGTGTATGTCCCTAAAGACTGTGCCATCTGCCAAAACATCAGCCTACAAAAGCCACCCCAGAGTGTTAGTAAGACTTAAAGAGAGGTCACCAGAAGGAAGTTCAGAAGCCAAAGTATGTCTTTGAGCCCCTGGCATCTGTGTAACTGAGCTAGGGGTCTTTCCCTCTCCATTTTCCAGCTAAAGCTGGAGGTGTGTCTGGTTAGCCATGTGCTCATGAGCAGGTGATTATAACCCATGTAAAGGACTGGAGAGAGTTCTGCTATGAGGTGGGGCATAAGTGACTGGTGGTCAACCACATCCATCCATCCAGACCCTGGAAAGACATCCATATTTCAAAGAGTACGTACACAAACACAGACTCAAACTTGGCACTTGTTAGTCTGTTCAACAGACTTGCGCCAGATGAGCTAAGCTGTGACCTCTTGTCAGTAAATGCCCCAGTCCTCTGGAGTGAAATGGTTTAGATGACAGCACAGTCATGGCCGACAGAGGTCCAGACGAACTTAAGGGCTTGCCAGTACTGTCAGCATGTGTTCTTTTATTTTTTTATTTTTTTCTTCTTTCTCTGGCAGCACTAAAATATGTTTTCTCAAAACAGAATGAGTTGAAAACTATTGGCAGGCAAAACTTCTTAAAAGAGAAGTGGGGAAGGAAGCATGTTTTATTTCTTTGGCAGACATACCAATTAAAACGGTACTGTGTTGTGACGGATTACTGAGTAATTAATGCCTAATTGAGCATTTTTGCGATATGCTTCTGTGAAAGGGACGAGACTGTGGCTAGGCCAGCCACACCTTACAAAAGAATAAGCCTTCCCTAAACTGCATACAGTAGCATGCTGTATACAAGGAGCCACAAAACTAAATAGAAGATTGTTTTGTTTTGATTTTTTATTATTTAAATCTGAGAGCTGAGCTGAAAAAATTAGCTTGGCAGGAAGATCCTAACATTGAAAATCCTCCCGGGATTTCATGCTTTCCTCGTTTGTAAGCAAAGTCCATTTTCCATGAGATATTTTTAGCTCATGTATCCCCTGCTGCCCTATTCTCTTTCAGTATACCATTAGATCTTGAGGCCATTCCAGATGGATCACGTGATTTCTAAGTAGCCCTCTTTAGTTGCCTCCTAAGTGACTAGTCTTCCAGAAGTCAGGGAATACTAGACACTTCACTACCAAAGAGCTCAGTGAGTTTCTGCAAAGCTTTAGTTCTTATTGATAGGATGTTATAAAATGTTTTCCAGCTGTTTCTAAGAGGTCAGCTTGGCAGAGTGCACCGAGTGAGCTCAGATAGAGATTTTTCAGCCCTGTAAACCGACTATGTAAATATAAAAATGTATTAGACTGCAGAACTATGTGTGTGGGAACAGAACAACTGCACCATTGAGAAGAAATCACGGAGAACACTGCCATCTCTCACATGGTCTGTTATCGCATGCATACTTCTTGGATAAACCGTCTTGATTTGGGGCACTCTACATTTCTGATGCTGATCACTCTTCTGGAATTTATGCAAAGTAAAACCCCAACAGCTTAATGAGGTAACCAGAAAAACTTTCTTCAGAAAGTGTTTACATATTTTAAACTATCCTCAGTCAATATCCTGCTCATTTGCTTCGGAAGAAAAGAAAGGCAGCATGAAGTCCGATTTCTAGTTGTTTAATTTGAAGAATGATCTATGGTGTGTGTGTGTGTGTGTGTGTGTGTGTGTGTGTGTGTGTGTAGTGTGTGTAGTGTGTGTTTGTGTGTGAGAGTGTGCATATGAGTAGGAAAGACATTTATCCAGAGTCTGAAGAAGGAATCCAAGACAGTCATTGTAATAAACAGAAACCACGTTTTCAAACTGCACTGAGAAACCTTCGCTGGATGAAGCGCTCTGATGTTGTTGAGTGTGTTCAGTTTCCGTGGATCAAATCTTTCCCATCTCTGCATCCGAGCTATTTGGCAGTGATCAGATGATCAGAACTGGAGGAAGTGATTGGAGGGTGAGCTGGCTGCAGCTGCCGTGTAGGCTCGTTCTCAGGGACAAGGAGCCACTGTTTTTCAAACATCACATCAACATAGAAGTTATTCTGTAGGCTCCAGGATGCAGCGATGGGCTGCACTCCCAGTATTGTTCTGCTCCAAGCTTTCCGCTCTGTGGTCCAGAGGAGCTGTCCACACATTTGCAGAAGACGCCAGGAGGAACCGTCCCATGAAATCGTGCCTCTCGAAAGTGACGACGAAATGATGAGCAGACCCAGAACCCTCCTCATGGTACTGTATTCTTGGCAAACAGCCTGTCTTGATTGAACTGTTATTACCGAGAAAGATAATACAATTGGGGAGGTTTGGGTGTTTGGCTTTGGATCAAGATATGTGTGACCTCAAGTTTTCTACTTTCTGTGGCTGGTTGGGGGGGGGGGGAAATCTCTCAGAAGCATTGCTAACATTCAGAGAGCTGATTTTCTTTTTCTTAGATCTGTCATGTAAACGTGTGGTGTGCATCTGAGAAAGTCTCTGCTTCCTAGCATTTGTGTGTTGCTAACTGCAGAATGGGAGGGAGGGGAGAACAGAAATATTGGACATTTTATTTCCATGAATTCTGCTGTGTAAGTCCTAGCTTGGAAGAGGAGCCCAGAATGTGAGTGTAAATATATATATTTAACCTATTACCAATCACAGGAGTTAGACCTCTAACTTCAAGCTATCTGGGGTTGTTTTCCTGTCCTTTTTCTGACTCTGAAAAGGAAATGCTTTTTCGAAATGCTTAGTTAACTTTGGCACAGAATCAGAGTCATGTATTGGGAGTTTTGTGGAATGTGTGGTGTTTTTATTAGAAAGTTTTTCCTGCCAACTGTCAAATTATGTAATTTTTTAAATTTGTGCTTTTATCATAGCTAGTGTTACTCCTCTGGGCCTGTATTTGAGTAGCAAGTATTAAGTACAGTCTTTCCTTATTTTAAGATTCGAGGAAGAGATCTGCTTAGTCATTGAAATCCCCCATCCAGCTATAGGTTGTGTGCTGAACTTTCCAAAACTGGAGAGGTGTTGAAGTCAGAGTACTTTCAGCACATGACTTTTCTTTTCCCTCTTAAGATTTCAGTGTTCAGGATATAGTAAGTAACGAATGGAAACATAACCTGTTGCACTGATAACAGCTCTTTATCAAAAGCCATTTGGCCCTGGATTTGCCTCTGAGTGACAGGTGACGGGTAACATTGTACCCCAACTCCTTGACAGGTCAAAGTTTGAGTTTTCACAAAGCAATATTGCTCTTGAATTTAGGGTTATGATTATCTTTGCAGGGAAGCATAAAATCCAAAAAGTTCACACTCATTACCTCTATAAAACTTAAAAGGACTTTGGATTGAATAAAGGTAAAAAAATCTTGTTTTCTAATATTTATCAATAGTATAACATTCACAGATTATAGACATGCATTTGTGCATGTTGTGCAAACCAACAGTTTTTCATCTTAGATTATAATTTTTCCAAAATAAATAAATAAGGTATTTTAAATTATTAAATATTAATTAACCATTTTCCAAGGTTTCTTTTGATTTATATAGTTCTTTTATTAGCATTAAATAGAATGTCATGGATTGAGATAACCCTTACATTTTGAATTTATATCATTTTATACTGTTTATTAAATCAATTTTCCCTTAAAATAAAAGTTCTCTCTCTCTCTTGCTCTCGATCGTGTGTGTGGGGGGTGTTGTAAATGGATATTTTATCATGTATTTTTGCTTCAGTGACTTTAAGACAAATTAAAAGTCCTAAACTCTAAACTCTAAAAGCAAAAAGATTGCATCATGTCATGATAACACAATATATTTGAAAATCTAAAAGAAAGAATTTTGAATATTTTTTACCACAAATAAATGACAGATGTGTGAGGAAGTTAACATACTTACCTTGATCTGAACATGATGTAATGAATACATAGATTGAAATATCACATGGCACCACATGAATGCGTGCAATAATGTGTCAACTGGAAAGTGTAAGAAGACAAGTCAGAGTTCAGACAATTGGATGCCCTTTTAACATCCTGGACCTAAGAGTCAGCATTACAGACCACACGGCCACTGATTCCAAAAGACACTCTGCTTTCCACCCTGTTTGTGTCTTAATGAAAACAAACTCCTGGGCCAAATAGAGTAGCCTATTTGTAGCTTGTACACGCATAGCACAGTGAAGAAAGCCATCAGAAATCTCTGCCCTGGCTGCAAAGTCTGAAGATGTCAGTGCATTTCAGGAGGCTTTTTCTCCTGGATGTGTTGCATTAGCCTATTTAGTGAACAAATTTGTTAGTGAGAGCATGCCCACCTTCCAAGATAGTACTTTGGCAAGTTTTGCTTGCCTCTACTCCACGTGGAAGCTACTATGCATGTAGATCCTTCCCCTGTGGCCTTCAGTAACTTCCTATGGGAAGAGATGGTGGGGATGCTGGGACTCTATCATTTCAGCAATTCTGGTTTATTCCAATAGAGGAAAACCTTGGTACCACAATGAAGAGCCTGGCTCACATGGCTTGGGTTTGAAAGATGGGAATCTAACCTCTCCACCTAGATACCCTTCAACCTGTGGATTTAAATATCAGCTCATGAAATTGAGAGTCTCTAGAAGAATCTAGGGCTACAGAGTGCAAAACTAGGAGCAGCGAGAAGACTGATAGACAGAAAGCTACGGCAGTGTTCCAGCTAAAATCCAGGATGACTTTCTCACAGGTTTGTGAGAAGTGTTTGGATTCTGGATACATTTCAGTAGCAGAACAAGTTGGGTTTGCTATGAGTTATTTGCCAAGCATGGGGGGAAGAGCAATCTGGGTTTACTGTGCACATTTCTTTAAGGGTTTATTTTTTATCTTATGTATATGAGTAATTTGCCTGCACGTATCTCTACCATGTTCATGCTTGGTGCCCACAGAAAGCATGCAGTCTCATGGGACTGGATTGCTGGGGGTTGTGAGCCACTAAATGTAGCTCTTGGAAGCTGATCCCAGGTCCTCTGTAAGAGCTGCAAGTGCTCTTAAGTGCTGAGAGATCTCTCTGATCTCTGCTGTTAAGTTTTGATGTGTACATTCAAAACCATGGTACCCTTCAGTAGAAAAGTGTATGAGAACAGGAGCTCAGGAACAAGATTCTAAGTCCACTATAGAGGTGCTGAGTTCTCAGTGCCTTCTAGGTCTATGATGGCAAAGTCAAATAGGAAGCTAGATATGTGACTCTGGAGTTTTAAGGAAATTCATAAGGAGGATTAAAGTGTGGCTGAATGTAAATACCAATGAATGATTGATGAATAGGCAAATGATTTACTAAGGTCCTGTATTATTTATAATGTGTAAGTCCATTTCACAGCTAAGCATCTATTATCTTCTAACCAGTTTGAGGCCGAAAGTATAATATATATATACAAGATATATATTGTGTATGTGGTATATAGGATATAGGCAAGAATTAACTCTATTTTTTTTATTTGCTTCAGTGGTACATAGAACAATGCCTTTTATAGACAAGAATCGAGTGAGGATCTGTGGGTTGACATCTTTGAGCAGTTAACACCAAGATGAAAAGCTTGGTGAACTTTTAGCCATTAATGAGATTGTACAGGAGTGAATTAAGGAATGAGATAAACACAAAGGCTATCTGTTGATATCTTGAAGGTATGGTATTGCCACTCAGGACTTGAATACAGATTTATATACTAAAGAACTTGATTTTAGTTGTTCTAGCCTTGCACAGGAAAGAGCTGAGGACTTCCGTGATTGTGCTTGGATGTGTGGTCCAAAGGAAGAGTTTTGCTTAGCATGAATGTGAATTTAGACCTTTTGGCATTTATCAGGGACACATAAGTCCAAACAGCTGAGACTATTAAAATTCAGTGAAGATGAACTGGCCAAAAAGATGAAAACATTCCTTCCTTCAAAGTTTTAAATTGCCCATTATGCAGAACCTTTTCTGATGGGAGAAATTATAGAAATATGTGAGTTGGTGTATGTGCATAGCTGTTGGTATGGAGTCAGAATTCAAGTCTGGATTTCATTCCTTAGGACATTTTCTATCTTTTCCTTTCCTTTTCCTTTCCTTTTCCTTTCCTTTTCCTTTCCTTTTCCTTTCCTTTTCCTCTCCTCTCCTCTCCTCTCCTCTCCTCTCCTCTCCTCTCCTCTCCTCTCCTCTCCTCTCCTCTCCTCTCCCTCCCCTCCTCTCCCTCCCCTCCCCTCTCCTCTCCCTCCCCTCCCCTCCCCTCCCCTTTCCTCTCCTCTCCTCTCCTCCCCATCCCCCTCCCCTCCTCTTCCCTCCTCTCCTCTCCTCCTCCTTTCTTTCTCTTCCTTCCTTTCTTTCTTTCTTTCTTTCTTTCTTTCTTTCTTTCTTCCTTCCTTCCTTCCTTCCTTCCTTCCTTCCTTCCTTCCTTCCTTCCTTTCTTTCTTTTGTCCTGAAACTTACTGATTATGCTAGCCTGGTGGACCAGCACACCCCAGTCATCTGCATTTTTCTCCCTATCCAGTAGTAGGGTTTCAGGTGTCTATCACCATAGCCTGCTCTTTTATGTGGAGTCCAGAGCCTAAACTCAGGTCTTTATGCAGTGCAACAAGCACTTTACCAACTAAGCTATTTCCTCAGTTACACAAAATATTTGTAAATTATTTTTTCTTATTCTGCTTATAGCCTGTTTTGATAAAGCTTACAAATACCAAATTTAATGTATATAGATCTATTTTCTGGTTAATTCCTGTAATTTCTTATGCCTTATAATCACTGCTAACCCCATAGGTTTTTTTTTTCCTTTTTAAATCCTTTATCCTTTCTCTCAAGTAAAGAATGATTATCCATTGACACGAGAGGAGATTTGAGAACCAAAGATCAGGCAGCCTTCTGTTCTATCTATATAGTGAATCTTCACATAGCAGATTCACAAGTCTCAACCTGAAAGTGAAATGTTTTAAAAATCCACTAACATTTTGAGATGATTCTGAAACAATAGAAGATATAAAAAATTTAAGTTTGGGCATGAAAAAGATACAGTGTATGCATAAAGTCAAATATAGCTTTAATTTTTACTTTTGCTCAAAGATCAAGAGATATGACAATAGTCTCAATGTGTGTTAAGTCTGGGCAGTGAAATCATTGCTGGTCGATGATGTGCACATAGAGGATAAACACCATCTTGAGGGACTCTTAGTTACAGTTGCCACCCCAAGACCTGCATCATAAACTATCCTCTGATACTGGAGAGTTTTCTCCACCCAGTGCCTTTGTGAACTATACAGTGCTCATGTCAAAATCTATCGTTAGCTCACAACCCGTGAAGCAGGAATGCTTCTCACAATTTTAAGATGGCATAAAATAAAGGGACAAAACCAAACATAAGGATGAGAACTGAGGAAAGAGGAAAGGCCGGAGGGATACAGAGAAGATAGATGATATACCAGATCTAAAACACTATGTAATCCTTCAATACTATAGTGACAGAAAAGTTTGATGACCCTCGTCTGGTAAATGGCAAGGCCTCAATCATTAGGGGATCTTCTTTTGTCCTTGATTTTGATTTCTGTATATATTCTATTATCCAATTGATCCAAAGAAACTTGGATTCTCTTCTGGGTGCCTATCGTTTACCTGAATGAAGCTAATGTGGTTAAGTAGTGACTTTTAGATTTGGAGTCAAAAGAACAAAGGTCTGATTTAATGAGAACCCAGATGACCTGGACATTGTGTTTGACATAGGGGAAGATGTCTGTCTGTCTGTCTGTCTGTCTGTCTGTCTGTCTGTCTTGTCCTTTGAAGCACCAGAATATTTGCCTTACAGAATCTCACTGTACAACAACTAGTACTTATGTTGGTTGCTCTTCTTAGCACACTGACAAAATACATACAAAAGCAATTTAAGTGAGAAGGGATTTATTTTTGGTGTATAGTTCTGGGAGATGTCAATCCATCAGAGTAGAGAAGGTATAGAAGTGCTCATGGTGATATAAACATATGGCAGAGACTTCTCACTCTGCAAAGAAGGATCTAGAAGTAGAGTGAGCAAGAGTGGAACTAGGGTGGGGCTATAACCTCCAAAGGTCTGTCCCTCCTTACCCACTTCCTCCAACAAAGTACCACACCTTAGATACTCCTTAGCCTTTAATATAGCACCACAAGCTGGGGAACCAAAGTGCAAAGTATTAAGTGTGTGGGAGACACTTCAGAGTCAACTGCAGCAATGTTATACAGTGGTGGAAGAGTGCAAGCGTGCAGGCTCCCTTAGCCTATAAGAAATCCTTTCTAGTCTGCTACCCACTGGGTATCTCGTGCATCAAGCCAAGGAGGCCATTTGCCTTAGGAATTAAAGTGTTTCTTCCTTATCCATACTCAGAGGATGCTACCGAGAGTGTGGCCCAAAACCAGAGGCTAAGGAGCTAATACAGCTCAGCTTGGCTTGCTCTTCCCTCTGCATTTGGATCTCTTTTCAACATGTAAGCACAATAATCCTTGTTTCTTTCTCAAGTCCTTTAAACATCAGGATAAAAAGAAAGATGAAGGAAGGAATTATTTATAAAAATAAATATTGCATGCTTCTTATTTGTTTGCTTACATATATGCTTAGTGAACAAAATAAGGACCAAAGAGGAGTCTGATATGGGCACTACTTCAGAGGGAGAAAAATAATCTCTTTATATCTTTCTACTAAATAGTCTACATTTGCTGAGGGATTCTTCACATTCTTTGCCAGTTGTTGAATGGCTCTATGAGATTGAAGCTTTTAAGGTCTCTAAATCCCAAGTCAATGTTCTGCCTCCACTTTAGTGAGGATGGATTTGAATACACGGACTTAAGACTCCCCCAGGAAGGGAATCCCATGTAAATAATGGAAACTGAGTGTAAATGGTGTGCCAAAGATAGTATAACACAAAGCCTAAAAGCCTAGAGAGTCTTTGGCAGTAATCTTTGCCTGTGAACTCATTTTCAAGTGAATCGTGATGCCACAGAAAAGAGACAAATGCTTTGAGTGTCTTCTATGGGGAGAAGAATTAATTGAATATGCTTGAAGCTTAGTAATTAACAAAACAAATCTTTTAGGAAAAGGCTTACAGAACTCAAATAGCATATGGAATCTACTTGTCCCAGTGACAGTGCATCATTATAGTGTTCTAAGTTGCACCAATTTTGAAAATGATAAGGAACAAAAAATACATTAAAATTAAAACACAGAATAGAATAAATAAAAGCAGAAAGTCATGGGTGTTATGGGAGATGTGGTAACCAGGCATGTAAATCAAAATCAATGCATAGATTCAACTATATAGATAGATGTAGGTACATGTAAATAAATGTGTGTGTGTATGTGTGTGTGTGTGCGTGTGTGTAAACTATTCTAACAGTGATATAATGCTTTTGGAGGAACCATTGTATAAACATTGTAAAGATTATGTTACCCAGTAAAAATATTTTATTATATGTCTAGAAAAAGGATGAATTTAAATTGTTGATAATTAAAACAAAACCCTTAAATTTTGAAATATAATTAAATATAATTTTTAAGTGTGACATATTTGCTTTCAGTATTTCTTTGCCATGTGAAAGAGTTGATTTAGGCTCATCCTTCAACTCTAGTATTCAATATGACCCTAATTCTAAACACTGATCTTATGAAATAATAATGATGTAACTGGGAAATTGAAAAAAAAAAGTAGTAATTCAATTGAAAAGTCAGTCTTCTGCAAGTCAAATATGAAGGTAGCCATTTCTCTTGTTTCTTCAATGAGGTCTTCCTTAAAAGTCAATTCATTCTCTCAGCTTTGAAACTGATTTGCTTAAAGGACTTGCTTAAAGGACTGATTTGTAGTTAAAGGACTACAGTTTAGGATTGCTGAAATTCCTGATATAGTTTAAATCTGGAACTTTTCAAAAATACCCAAGTGTTACAAATTGGTCCTGAGATTTTGGTACTATCTGGAGGTGGTGGGGCCTTTAAGAATTGATGCCTAGTGGAAAGAGGTAAAGTCAGTAAGATTCACTCTTGGGTGCAATGATGGGAGTCCAGCCCCTTCTCTTGTTTTGTTTTGCCTCCTGGGTGGCAGAAGATAAGCAGCCTCCTTTAGTATGTAACCCCCCATGGTGGATGCTGCTGTTACAGGTTCAAATGCTATGAATAAATGAACCACAAACTAAAACATCAAGAACGGAACCAAAATGGGCCTTCCCTTCTAAAGATTATCTCAGGTTTGTCATAGCAACAGAAAGCTGACTGATCCACTTCATTTTGAAATATCTATTTTATTTTTATTTCATTTTAAAAGATACATTCACCATGCATGTCCCCTGGGGACCCTGTAATTATCCCAGTAATCAAAGCTTCTACATCTATAGATCGATCGGTAACCATATCTACCCCTGCAGTCTTAATTCCTTCCTGTCTTATAAGTGACATATTGCTAACTTCCTGAGATTTGAATGTACACATGCTTAAGGAACTATAATTCTGTCTGCCATACTATCTCAGGAGGTTATTACAAAGACTCAAGGGGTAAATACAAGTAACATGTCTATCATAATTACTGGTGATTAGGAAAAGCCTGGTAAATTTTAGTTATTTTATTGCTTTTTAGTGTTTTTTTATAAAACATATTTACAAATTCCATCTACTTTAGGCTATTTTAGGAAAAAACTGGATTGTTAAAAAGAAACAATTTGTGTTTCATGAAATATGAAAAGATGGGTAGAGGCAAGCTTAGATTTTTCTTTACCATAGCACTTTAACACTTATTTAATAGGATATTTACATGAATAGACTATTTAGAGAACATACAAGGTTGTTTGAGTTTCACTTTTATGTTATCCACCATGTGCTTTTTTTTTTTTTAATTTAACTATTTCTTTGAGTGCTTTTAAATCACTTATGGAAGTTATGGAAGGAATAGTTCTTTTCCTCAGTTTTCAAATTACACAAAATTTTGAAATAATAAGGACCAAAGATGCAATTGTAAGAAGTGTTTAAAGCTGGGAGGTGAGGGGATGGAACAATGGGAAAAGTGTTCCAGCACAAGCATGATGAGCTGAGTGTGAACCCAGTATCCTTATAAAAGGCTGGGCCTCGGGGCACACACGTCCAATCCCCGTGCTGGCAAATCTCAGGCGCTTGCTGGTTAAGCATCCTAGTCATAACAATGAACTCTGACTTCAGCAAGACATCCTCTTTCTAAAGATAAAGTGGAAAGTGAGAAAGGAACACTCAGTACCAGCTTCTAGCTGACACACACACACACACACACACTCCAGGTACATTTATGCCTTTAGCACATTTCAGTGTGAACTCTAAGTTGTTATCACAAACATTTGCTTGATAGTTAAGAATTCTTAAAATTTACAAGTAAACAAGTAATTCCCCACACATTGTTTTTGAATATTAAACATGTTCCAATAATCAGATGGATTTTTCAACTGTTAGTGTTAAGTTGCTTAAAATGAAGCAAAATTGAAACAAGTTCACATATCCAGTTAACCACTTTTCAAGTGCACCTTGGCCACAGGAGCTTTTGATGCCGCATTAGACAGTGCAGGCCCAGCAGACAGTGAGCTTGTCCAAAGTCAGATACCTCTGAAGCATTTGTTGAGCTCCTTTTGATCTCAGAGCAGTGTTTGTAACCACCCTGCTGTAAAACCAAGCCCTGTGTATGATCTACAGCTAAGCCTAGCTTACCTCTCTTCTCCTTGTGAGTGCTCATTCCTATGGCTAAGACAAAAACTAGACACAACCACAACAACAACAACAATTGGCCATTTCATATCTTTAAATTATGTAGAGAGGACATAAGGAAGACATGGGTCAACTGCTAATCTGAGGGTTTAAGGTGAATTAAAAATGTATCATTCCTCTCCTGTCCCTTGAATAGTCTTCTAAAGTGGATAACTGGCAGCATTGTCAAGTTGGCAGATGGTCTATATCAAAATAGATAGAAATGAAATGATGTCCGGGCTAGTGGTAGAGGCTGAAGCATCCTGTGTAGCCATTGGCTAGCATGGTACCTGCTGCTTTCCTTGTTGCTGGCAGCTCAGCCTGCCCTGCACCTTCTTTCCAGCTAGGGTGCAATCATAACCACAACTCCCCTACAGCCTGGCCATACCCACTAATTTAACTTCTACCTCCGTTCTCGTTTTCAGGCTGGATCTCTTTTTTGTCTTTTCTTGCACTGCCTGTCTCTAATGTCTCAGGCCTGGATTTCTTGTTGCTGTATTGGACAGTGTAGGTGCATCAGGTAGTGAACTTCTACAAAGCCATGCCCGTTGGGAGGATTTCAATTGCTTTTGAACTCAGCACAGTTCCAGCAGTCAGGCTGACAACACTGCAGAGCCCAGTATAAGCCATGCCTGGCTTACCCATGAGCACAGGGGTGTACTATTCTTTAGCATGCTTCCCAGTACTGCAAGATGCCTGTGGCTTCTCTTTTAGTTCAAAAAAAAAAAAAATCCAGTGAAGACTGTATAGAATAACAAATTTTAAGAATTTGAGATTAGAGATTCCAGTCACCTTGCTAGAAAAGAAAGTTCAAGATCAAAGAGATAAATTGGTATGTTGGTGGTTTTATAACATTTGGTGCCAGATGTATGATCAGTTCTGAAAACCAAGAGACTCACATTTTTTTTAAATAAATACCAATCCTCACCCTTCAGCTCAGAGACAGTGGGCTCCAGTTCAAGAGTTCATGCATAATTCCAACTTCAACAACATAAATGCTAGCTACAGAGTGCCATAGTAATAATCATTTCAGGAGCAAGCAAATAATACCCAGTTTCTGATTATCTGAGGAATAAATCCATTTGAGGGGATGAAAACAATTCTGCCTTTCTATACACAAAGGACTCCTGCTCCAAGTTAGTCTCTTGACTTTTTCTCAAGGACTAAATAACAGAAAAGGCATTGAAGTTAATCTGTGGAGTTAAGCAGCAATGACAGCTTTAAACAATGACTAGCTCCAGCAGACAACAGTCAGGATCCATGGGGCCCGTGACACACAGGATGAAGGGCTTAGACGGTAAATTACTTCTTTGTCATTTCTTCATATCAACTGCCTACAGATTTCTGCTTGGGGAACAGACTTGTAGCTCTGTGGCCTTACAGAACACAGAATATCAAAGTTCTTGGACAGAAACTAGATGGTCTAAAAAACGTGGCCATTTTGCTTACTGTTTGGAAAATGTGGGCCTCTAAGCTCAGTCCCTGAGTTCTCTGAACCTCCGTGTCTTGAATTGAGACACAAAAATGACTCCTTATAGTGCTGCTGTTGATTAAGGTGTCCAGGTTGAAAATACTCCCAGTTCACTGTCTAGATTACCAGGACTGCCCTTTGTTATGCTCAAAAAATGTGAATATCCACCTTGCCCACCCAGCTCTATAGAAATTAAGATGACCTCTCTAGGCTGAAGCATGATCTAGATGTTATTTTGGAATAGTTCTCAGGAGTATGCCATATCCCACTGTTTAAGAAATTAGAATGTTAAGTTAGAAACTTAATAAGTAAGCAAGTTGTCCAAAAAAGAACTCCCTCGGTGAAAATGTCAGCTGTCTTAGTTTGGGTTTCTATTACTGTTACAAAACACCAGGACAAAAAAATGCCAATTGGGAAGGAAACAGTCTATTTGGCTTATACTTCCATATCTCTGTTCCTCATCAAAGAATTCAGGACAGGAACTCAAATGGGGCAGTAGCCTAGAGGCAGGAGCTGATGCAGAGGCCATGGAGGGGTGTTGCTTACTGGCCTGCTCCTCATTGCTTGCTCAGCCTGCTTTCTTACAGAACCCAGGACTACAAGCCCAGGGATGATGGCACCACCCATAATGGGCTGGATGGTATTTTGGAATAATTCTCAGAAGACATTGTAGCATGCCATTTCCCACTGTTTAAGAAACTAAAATGTCAAGTTAGAGACTCAATAAGTAAACAGGTTATCCAAAAAGAGAACTCCCACATCAATCTCTAATTAAGAAAATGCCTTGCAGCTGGATCTTATGAAGACATTTTCTCAATTAAGGTTCCCTCCTTGAAGATAACTAGTTTGTATGTCAAGTTGACTTAAAACCAACGAGCACACCAGTAAACCAAATTATGGTCTCCAACTGAAAACAAATTTAAGAAACCAGGCAAAGGCAGGACTTCGAACAAGGAGACATGTAGATCAGGATGAATCCTGCTGAGCAAGGAGGAGGTACACTAAGATATAATACCACAGGGCCTGCAGTTATTAAAGTATTCTGTCATAAGGCTCGCTTTAAGCAAAATGTGCCCTAGTAGCACTCAAATACAATGTGACATTTCTAACCATATTTTCTCCAACACTTTCTTTTCAATCCTCTAACATAACAGATTTTTTTCATGGTGACTGCCATCTTTTGTTAAAGTGTTGCTCATGTCTTTAAAGACTGTTGAGTTTTGAGCTGATCTTATATCAATCCCTGTCTTTCATTTGGTTCAGAAAGTTAAGTGAAAGATATCAGATCTGTAAATAGCAATAGTACTGTTGTTGTAGGAATTGGAGATGATTGTTTTGAACTGTGGGCATATGAACTAATAGATATCTCAGAGTATTGATCTGGGGGAAAATGGGAAATAAAACATTATCATCAAACATCTCATTTTGCACCATAAAACAATTACAAGATATGCATGGGTTCATATAACAAGGCAATAAAAACGTCTAGAACCCCCAATATTCACCATCAGATGCCTACAGATGTTCTTAGGGGAAGAGCTGTTTGCTATAGCTGTGATTAAAATTAATACGGATCATCAAGACATTCTGTGACTGCCTTAATGGTGAAGATGGGCAGAAGAATCAGGTTTGTAGAATGATTATCACTGAGCAAACCTAGAAGTATTTAAAAAAAAGACATATGTTGCCACCTTCCAGAGGCTGCCTGTTCCTCTGAACAACTAACATTTCTAAATATCTCTGGACAAAAGCAAAGAGCACAGTCTCCACTTGTGATAAGGGAGAAATACAGGCTAGCAGTAGGCATTGCCTTCGATTCACAGAAGATGCCGGCTTCTCCCCAGCCCTTCACCATAGTCAGGAGAGTTTCCTTGACTTTCCCCTTCTGCATCTGCTTTAAGTGTGACATTTAGTTACAAGAATAACTGTGGCTGTTTTGCAGTCAAACATTCAAGGCTTGTTCTTTCCTTTTAGTCTTTCAGCCTAATTTGTATTCAAATACATGGCCTTAATCTTTTCATATGTGTGCTGTGTAGCTGCATGGGGATTCTACTGCCATTGGCCTGATGATGATTAAGTGGAGTCATATGTACATGGGAAAAGCCATCTCTTCCCTTCATTAGCTAGCTCCAGTCCTTCCTTGCCTTCATTTATCTGTGCTGAGATTAATAAGTTTTTGTGTGTTGTTATGATTCCAAAGGTTCAACTACCTATATTTCCTACAGATTATAAAATACTGCATGCAACTTATTTTGGTCAGAAAGAATGCTAGATGAATTGTTCTTAGTTGCTTTCTCCTTGATGATTTTTTTTTCACCTGCTTGGTTTCTGAGAAAAGGCTGCCTTGTACACACAAAATCAAAATCATGGTCCCAATTTATGTTGTTTTATTTTGTCAGTGGTTTGGTGACTCTCTCCACTTCAAAAGCTTAGATTCCCATTCTCAATGCAGAATTCAGCTGTGATTTCACTGAGATATGTTCATAAAAGACATAGTAAGTATCAGAAAGCAGAAGTTGCAAAAGCATGGAAAAAAATCAAAATGCATAAAACCTCATGTATTGCTTGTTTTAATCCTTCTTAAAAATGTAAGAGCAGGGGTTGGTGAGATGGCTCAGCATTGGCTTGTCTTCCAGAGAACCTGGCTTTCTAGCACCAAAATAATGGCTCACACCCACCTTTAACTCCAGTTCCAGGGAATCTGACATCTTCTTCTGGCAGGCAAATACAGTAGATATGCAACAAGACCTTTGTATACATAAAATAGGTAAATAAAATACAAAAAATAGACAATTCTTAAAAGTTTTGAAAGGAGAGTTACAAGAGACTAGTCTACCCAGGTGAGAGTGCAGACTACAGAAGCAACACGGCTTCTGGGACATAACCCATTTTGGGCTCCAGACATCTGGGCACCTTCCCCAACAGAGGAGATGTGTCCACCTGGAAGGGCTCTTTCAGAGAAGGTGAGGAAGCCATCTTGGGTCCCTGGTCCCTCAGAGACTAGTCTGCGCAGGTGAGAGTATGGACTACAGAAGCAACACAGCTTCTGGGACAGACCCAGTTTCAGGCTCCAGATATCCGGGCACCTTCCCTGCTAAAGGAGAGGTATCTGCCCCAGAGGGCTCTGCCTGCAGGAACAGGTGAGGGAGCCATCTGGGTCCCGGGTCCCTCAGAGACCAATCTGTGCAGGTGAGCTGGAATACTGCAGAGGCTACACATCTTCTGGGACAGGCCCTGTATCAGACCTTCATCTTCAGCCAGGGGGTATGTCTGAACAACAGACCTCTGTGTGTCTTCCCTGCAAGAGGAAAGCTTGCCTGCAGAGACTACTCTGACCACTGAGAGAGCTGGACTCCCAGGACTGCTGACAGGGACTAACAGAATCACAGGAGGAACAAGCTCCAAGCAGAGACAATTATAATAACTAACTCCAGAGATTACCAGATGGCAAAAGGCAAATGTAAGAATCTTACTAACAGAAACCAAGACCACTCACCATCATCAGAACCTAGCACTCCCACCTCAGCCAGTCCTGGATACCCCAAAACACCCAAAAAGCAAGACTCGAATTTAAAATCATATCTCATGATGCTGGTAGAGAACATCAAGAAGGGCTTTAATAACTCACTTAAAGAAATACAGGAGAACAATGTTAAAGAGGTAGAAGTTCTTACAGAATAACAGGAAAACACAACCAAACAGGTGATAGAATTGAACAAAACCATCCAAGACCTAAAATGGGAAGTAGAAACAATAAAGAAAACCCAAAATGAAACAACGCTGGAGATAGAAACCCTAGGAAAGAAATCTGGAACCATAGATGTGAGCATCAGCAACAGAATGCAAGAGATGGAAGAATCTCAGGTGCAGAAGATTCCATAGAGAACATGGGCACAACAATCAAAGAAAATACAAAAAGATCCTAACTCAAAATATCCAGGAAATCTAGGACAAAATGAGAAGACCAAACCTACGGATAATAGTAGTAGATGAGAATGATGATTTTTCAACTTAAAGGGCCAGCAAATATCTTCAACAAAATTACAGAAGAGACTCGAGACTCGAGCCCCGGGCTACCTTGCCAGCAGAGTCTTGCCCAACACCCGCAAGGGTCCACACAGGACTCCCCACGGGACCCTAAGACCTCTGGTGAGTGGATCACAGTGCCTGCCCCAATCCAATCGCGCGGAACTCGAGACTGCGGTACATAGGGAAGCAGGCTACCCGGGCCTGATCTGGGGCACAAGTCCCTTCCGCTCGACTCGAGACTCGAGCCCCGGGCTACCTTGCCAGCAGAGTCTTGCCCAACACCCACAAGGGTCCACACGGGACTCCCCACGGGACCCTAAGACCTCTGGTGAGTGGATCACAGTGCCTGCCCCAATCCAATCGCGCGAAACTTGAGACTGCGGTACATAGGGAAGCAGGCTACCCGGGCCTGATCTGGGGCACAAGTCCCTTCCGCTCGACTCGAGACTCGAGCCCCGGGCTACCTTGACAGCAGAGTCTTGCCCAACACCCGCAAGGGCCCACACGGGACTCCCCACGGGACCCTAAGACCTCTGGTGAGTGGAACACAGCGCCTACCCCAATCCAATCGCGTGGAACTTGAGACTGCGGTACATAGGGAAGCAGGCTACCCGGGCTTGATCTGGGGCACAAACCCCTTCCACTCCACTCGAGCCCCGGCTACCTTGCCAGCTGAGTCGCCTGACACCCGCAAGGGCCCACACAGGATTCCACACGTGATCCTAAGACCTCTAGTGAGTGGAACACAACTTCTGCCAGGAGTCTGGTTCGAACACCAGATATCTGGGTACCTGCCTTGCAAGAAGAGAGCTTGCCTGCAGAGAATACTCTGCCCACTGAAACTAAGGAGAGTGCTACCCTCCAGGTCTGCTCATAGAGGCTAACAGAGTCACCTGAAGAACAAGCTCTTAACAGTGACAACTAAAACAGCTAGCTTCAGAGATTACCAGATGGCGAAAGGCAAACGTAAGAATCCTACTAACAGAAATCAAGACCACTCACCATCATCAGAACGCAGCACTCCCACCCCACCTAGTCCTGGGCACCCCAACACAACCGAAAATCTAGACCCAGATTTAAAAACATTTCTCATGATGATGATAGAGGACATCAAGAAGGACTTTCATAAGTCACTTAAAGATTTACAGGAGAGCACTGCTAAAGAGTTACAGGCTCTTAAAGAAAAGCAGGAAAACACAGCCAAACAGGTGATGGAAATGAACAAAACCATACTAGAACTAAAAGGGGAAGTAGACACAATAAAGAAAACCCAAAGCGAGGCAACGCTGGAGATAGAAACCCTAGGAAAGAGATCTGGAACCATAGATGCGAGCATCAGCAACAGAATACAAGAAATGGAAGAGAGAATCTCAGGTGCAGAAGATTCCATAGAGAACATCGACACAACAGTCAAAGAAAATACAAAATGCAAAAGGATCCTAACTCAAAACATCCAGGTAATCCAGGACACAATGAGAAGACCAAACCTACGGATAATAGGAATTGATGAGAATGAAGATTTTCAACTTAAAGGGCCAGCTAATATCTTCAACAAAATAATAGAAGAAAACTTCCCAAACATAAAAAAAGAGATGCCCATGATCATACAAGAAGCATACAGAACTCCAAATAGACTGGACCAGAAAAGAAATTCCTCCCGACACATAATAATCAGAACAACAAATGCACTAAATAAAGATAGAATATTAAAAGCAGTAAGGGAGAAAGGTCAAGTAACATATAAAGGAAGGCCTATCAGAATTACACCAGACTTTTCACCAGAGACTATGAAAGCCAGAAGAGCCTGGACAGATGTTATACAGACACTAAGAGAACACAAATGCCAGCCCAGGCTACTATACCCGGCCAAACTCTCAATTACCATAGATGGAGAAACCAAAGTATTCCACGACAAAACCAAGTTCACACAATATCTTTCCACGAATCCAGCCCTTCAAAGGATAATAACAGAAAAGAAGCAATACAAGGACGGAAATCACGCCCTAGAACAACCAAGAAAGTAATCATTCAACAAACCAAAAAGAAGACAGCCACAAGAACAGAATGCCAACTCTAACAACAAACATAAAAGGGAGCAACAATTACTTTTCCTTAATATCTCTTAATATCAATGGACTCAATTCCCCAATAAAAAGACATAGACTAACAGACTGGCTACACAAACAGGACCCAACATTCTGCTGCTTACAGGAAACCCATCTCAGGGAAAAAGACAGACACTACCTCAGAGTGAAAGGCTGGAAAACAATTTTCCAAGCAAATGGACTGAAGAAACAAGCTGGAGTAGCCATTTTAATATCGGATAAAATCGACTTCCAACCCAAAGTTATCAAAAAAGACAAGGAGGGACACTTCATACTCATCAAAGGTAAAATCCTCCAAGAGGAACTCTCAATTCTGAATATCTACGCACCAAATGCAAGGGCAGCCACATTCATTGGAGACACTTTAGTAAAGCTCAAAGCATACATTGCACCTCACACAATAATAGTGGGAGACTTCAACACACCACTTTCTTCAAAGGACAGATCGTGGAAACAGAAACTAAACAGGGACACAGTGAAACTAACAGAAGTTATGAAACAAATGGACCTGACAGATATCTACAGAACATTTTATCCTAAAACAAAAGGATATACCTTCTTCTCAGCACCTCACGGGACCTTCTCCAAAATTGACCATATAATTGGTCACAAAACAGGCCTCAATAGATACAAAAATATTGAAATTGTCCCATGTATCCTATCAGACCACCATGGCCTAAGACTGATCTTCAATAACAACATAAATAATGGAAAGCCAACATTCACGTGGAAACTGAATAACACTCTTCTCAATGATACCTTGGTCAAGGAAGGAATAAAGAAAGAAATTAAAGACTTTTTAGAGTTTAATGAAAATGAAGCCACAACGTACCCAAACCTATGGGACACAATGAAAGCATTTCTAAGAGGGAAACTCATAGCGCTGAGTGCCTCCAAGAAGAAACGGGAGACAGCACATACTAGCAGCTTGACAACACATCTAAAAGCCCTAGAAAAAAAGGAAGCAAATTCACCCAAGAGGAGTAGACGGCAGGAAATAATCAAACTCAGGGGTGAAATCAACCAAGTGGAAACAAGAAGAACTATTCAAAGAATTAACCAAACGAGGAGTTGGTTCTTTGAGAAAATCAACAAGATAGATAAACCCTTAGCTAGACTCACTAAAGGGCACAGGGACAAAATCCTAATTAACAAAATCAGAACTGAAAAGGGAGACATAACAACAGATCCTGAAGAAATCCAAAACACCATCAGATCCTTCTACAAAAGGCTATACTCAACAAAACTGGAAAACCTGGACGAAATGGACAAATTTCTGGACAGATACCAGGTACCAAAGTTGAATCAGGATCAAGTTGACCATCTAAACAGTCCCATATCACCTAAAGAAATAGAAGCAGTTATAAATAGTCTCCCAACCAAAAAAAGCCCAGGACCAGATGGGTTTAGTGCAGAGTTCTATCAGACCTTCCAAGAAGATCTAATTCCAATTCTGCACAAACTATTTCACAAAATAGAAGTAGAAGGTACTCTACCCAACTCATTTTATGAAGCCACTATTACTCTGATACCTAAACCACAGAAAGATCCAACAAAGATAGAGAACTTCAGACCAATTTCTCTTATGAATATCGATGCAAAAATCCTCAATAAAATTCTCGCTAACCGAATCCAAGAACACATTAAAGCAATCATCCATCCTGACCAAGTAGGTTTTATTCCAGGGATGCAGGGATGGTTTAATATACGAAAATCCATCAATGTAATCCATTATATAAACAAACTCAAAGACAAAAACCACATGATCATCTCGTTAGATGCAGAAAAAGCATTTGACAAGATCCAACACCCATTCATGATAAAAGTTTTGGAAAGATCAGGAATTCAAGGCCCATACCTAAACATGATAAAAGCAATCTACAGCAAACCAGTAGCCAACATCAAAGTAAATGGAGAGAAGCTGGAAGCAATCCCACTAAAATCAGGGACTAGACAAGGCTGCCCACTTTCTCCCTACCTTTTCAACATAGTACTTGAAGTATTAGCCAGAGCAATTCGACAACAAAAGGAGATCAAGGGGATACAAATTGGAAAAGAGGAAGTCAAAATATCACTTTTTGCAGATGATATGATAGTATATATAAGTGACCCTAAAAATTCTACCAGAGAACTCCTAAACCTGATAAACAGCTTCGGTGAAGTAGCTGGATATAAAATAAACTCAAACAAGTCAATGGCCTTTCTCTATACAAAGAATAAACAGGCTGAGAAAGAAATTAGGGAAACAACACCCTTCTCAATAGTCACAAATAATATAAAATATCTTGGCGTGACTCTAACTAAGGAGGTGAAAGATCTGTATGATAAAAACTTCAAATCTCTGAAGAAAGAAATTAAAGAAGATCTCAGAAGATGGAAAGATCTCCCATGCTCATGGATTGGCAGGATCAACATTGTAAAAATGGCTATCTTGCCAAAAGCAATCTACAGATTCAATGCAATCCCCATCAAAATTCCAACTCAATTCTTCAACGAATTGGAAGGAGCAATTTGCAAATTTGTCTGGAATAACAAAAAACCTAGGATAGCAAAAAGTCTTCTCAAGGATAAAAGAACTTCTGGCGGAATCACCATGCCAGACCTAAAGCTTTACTACAGAGCAATTGTGATAAAAACTGCATGGTACTGGTATAGAGACAGACAAGTAGACCAATGGAATAGAATTGAAGATCCAGAAATGAACCCACACACCTATGGTCACTTGATCTTCGACAAGGGAGCTAAAACCATCCAGTGGAAGAAAGACAGCATTTTCAACAATTGGTGCTGGCACAACTGGTTGTTATCATGTAGAAGAATGCGAATCGATCCATACTTATCTCCTTGTACTAAGGTCAAATCTAAGTGGATCAAGGAACTTCACATAAAACCAGAGACACTGAAACTTATAGAGGAGAAAGTGGGGAAAAGCCTTGAAGATATGGGCACAGGGGAAAAATTCCTGAACAGAACAGCAATGGCTTGTGCTGTAAGATCGAGAATCGACAAATGGGACCTAATGAAACTCCAAAGTTTCTGCAAGGCAAAAGACACCGTCAATAAGACAAAAAGACCACCAACAGATTGGGAAAGGATCTTTACCTACCCTAAATCAGATAGGGGACTAATATCCAACATATATAAAGAACTCAAGAAGGTGGACTTCAGAAAATCAAATAACCCCATTAAAAAATGGGGCTCAGAACTGAACAAAGAATTCTCACCTGAGGAATACCGAATGGCAGAGAAGCACTTGAAAAAATGTTCAACATCCTTAATCATCAGGGAAATGCAAATCAAAACAACCCTGAGATTCCACCTCACACCAGTCAGAATGGCTAAGATCAAAAATTCAGGTGACAGCAGATGCTGGCGAGGATGTGGAGAAAGAGGAACACTCCTCCATTGTTGGTGGGAGTGCAGGCTTGTACAACCACTCTGGAAATCAGTCTGGCGGTTCCTCAGAAAACTGGACATAGTTCTACCGGAGGATCCAGCAATACCTCTCCTGGGCATATATCCAGAAGATGCCCCAACAGGTAAGAAGGACACATGCTCCACTATGTTCATAGCAGCCTTATTTATAATAGCCAGAAGCTGGAAAGAACCTAGATGCCCCTCAACAGAGGAATGGATACAGAAAATGTGGTACATCTACACAATGGAGTACTACTCAGCTATTAAAAAGAATGAATTTATGAAATTCCTAGCCAAATGGATGGACCTGGAGGGCATCATCCTGAGTGAGGTAACACATTCACAAAGAAACTCACACAATATGTATTCACTGATAAGTGGATATTAGCCCCAAACCTAGGATACCCAAGATATAAGATATAATTTGCTAAACACATGAAACTCAAGGAGAATGAAGACTGAAGTGTGGACACTATGCCCCTCCTTAGATTTGGGAACAAAACACCCATGGAAGGAGTTACAGAGACGGAGTTTGGAGCTGAGATAAAAGGATGGACCATGTAGAGACTGCCATAGCCAGGGATCCACCCCATAATCAGCATCCAAACGCTGACACCATTGCATACACTAGCAAGATTTTATTGAAAGGACGCAGATGTAGCTGTCTCTTGTGAGACTATGCCGGGGCCCAGCAAACACAGAAGTGGATGCTCACAGTCAGCTAATGGATGGATCATAGGGCTCCCAATGGAGGAGCTAGAGAAAGTAGCCAAGGAGCTAAAGGGATCTGCAACCCTATAGGTGGAACAACATTATGAACTAACCAGTACCCCGGAGCTCTTGACTCTAGCTGCATATATATCAAAAGATGGCCTAGTCGGCCATCACTGGAAAGAGAGGCCCATTGGACTTGCAAACTTTATATGCCCCAGTACAGGGGAATACCAGGGCCAAAAAGGGGGAGTGGGTGGGCAGGGGAGTGGGGGTGGGTGGATATGGGGGACTTTTGGTATAGCATTGGAAATGTAAATGAGTTAAATACCTAATAAAAAATGGAAAAAAAAAATTACAGAAGAAAACTTCCCAAACCTAAAGAAAGAGATGCCCATGAACATACAAGAAGCCTACAGAACTCCAAAAAGATTGTACCAGAAAAGAATTTCCTCCCAACACATAATAATCAGAACAACAAATGCACTAAATAAAAATAGAATATTAAAGGCAATAAGGGAAAAAGGTCAAGTAACATATAAAGGCAGGCCTATTAGAATTACACCAGACTTCTCACTAGAGACTATGAAAACCAGAAGATCCTGAACAGATGTTATGCAGACCCTAAGAGAACACAAATGCCAGCCCAAACTACTATACCCAGCAAAACTCTCAATTACCATAGATGGAGAAACCAAAGTATTCCATGATAAAACCAAATTCACACAATATCTTTCCATGAATCCAGCCCTTCAAAGGATAATAAAGGGAAAACACCAACACAAGGACAGAAACTACACCCTAGAAAAAGCAAGAAAGTAATCCTTCAACAAACCTAAAAGAAGACAGGCACAAGAACAGAATCCCAACTTTAACAACAAAAATAACAGCAAGCAACAATTACTTTTATTTAATTTCTCTTAACATCAATGGACTCAATTCCCCAATAAAAAGACATAGACTAATAGACTGGCTACACAACCAGGACCCAACATTTTACTGCTTACAGGAAACCCACCCCATGGAAAAGGACACACACTACCTCAGAGTGAAAGGCTGGAAAACAATTTTCTAAGCAAATGGTCCAAAGAAACAAGCTGGAGTAGCCATTCAAATATAGAATAAAATTGACTTCTAACCCAAAGTTATCAAAAAAGACAAGGAGGGCACTTCATATTCATCAAAGGTAAAATCTACCCAGATGAACACTCAATTCTGAATATCTATGCTCCAAATACAAGGGCAGCCACATTCATTAAAGAAACTTTAGTAAAACTCAAAGCATACATTGCACTTCACACAATAATAGTGGGAAATTTCAACACCCCACTCTCACCAATGGACAGATCCTGGAGACAGAAACTAAACAGAGACACATGGACACAAACAGAAGTTATGAAACAAATGGATTTAATAGGTATCGACAGAACATTTTATCCTAAAACAAAAGGATATACCTTCTTCTCAGCACCACATGGTACCTTCTCCAAATTTGACCATATAATTGGTCACGAAACAGGCTTCAGCAGATACAAATATATTGAAATTATCTCATGCATCCTATCTAATCACCACAGACTAAGGCTGGTCGTCAATAACAAATAATAGAAAGCCAACATTCACGTGGAAACTGAACAACACTCTACTCAATGATTCCTTGGTCAAGGATGAAATAAAGAAAGAAATTAAAGACTTTTTAGAGTTTAATGAAAATAAAGCCACAACATACTGAAACTTATGTGACACAATGAAGGCAGTCCTAAGAGGACAACTCATAGCCCTGAGTGTCTCCAAAAAGAAACTAGAGAAAGCGTACACTAGCAGCCTGACAGCACACCTAAAACTAAAGGAAGCAAATTCACCCAAGAGGAGTAGATGGCAGGAAATAATCAAACTCATGGCTGAAATAAACCAAGTGGAAATAAAAAGAACTATTCAAAGAATCAACGAAACCAGGAGCTGGTTCTTTGAGAAAATCAACAACATAGATAAACCCTTAGCCAGATTAACTAGAGGGCACAGGGACAGTATCCTAACTAACAAAATCAAAAATGAAAAAGTAGACATAACAACAGAACCTGAGGAAATCCAAAACATCATCAGATCCTACTACAAAAGGCTATACTCAACAAAATTAGAAAACCTGAATGAAATGGCCAACTTCCTAGACAGGTACCAGGTACCAAAGTAAAATCAGGATCAGATTAACCATCTACAGTCCCATTTCCCCTAAAGAAATAGAAGCAGTCATCAATAGTCTCCCAACCAAAAAAAGCCCAGGACCAGATGGGTTTAGTGCAGAGTTCTATCAGACCTTCAAAGGAGACCTAATTCCAGATCTTCTCAAACTATTCCACAAAATAGAAACAGAAGGTACTCTATCCAATTCATTCTATGAAGCCACAGTTACTCTGATACCTAAACCACAAAAAGATCCAACAAGGAAAGAGAACTTCAGACGAATTTCCCTTATGAATACCAATGCAAAAATACTCAATAAAATCCTCGCAAACCAAATCCAAGAACACATCAAAATGATCATCCATCATGACTACATAGGCTTCATCCCAGGGATGCAGGGATGGTTTAATATATGGAAATCCATCAATGTAATCCACTATATAAACAAACTCAAAGACAAAAATTACATGATCATCTCCTTAGATGCTGAGAAAGCATTTGACAAAATCCAATACCCATTCATGATAAAAGTCTTGGAAATCTCAGGAATTCAAGGCCCATACCTAAACATAATAAAAACAATCTACAGCAAACCAGTAGCCAACATCAAACTAAATGGAGAGAAACTTGAAGCAATCCCACAAAAATCAGGGACTAGACAAGGCTGCCCACTTTTTCCCTACCTATTCAATATAGTACTTGAAGTTCTAGCCAGAGCAATTCGACAACAAAAGGACATCAAGGAGATACAAATTGGAAAGGAAGAAGTGAAAATATCACTATTTGCAGATGATATGATAGTATATATAAGTGATCCTAAAATTCCACCAGAGAACTCCTAAACCTGATAAACAGCTTCAATGCAGTAGCTGGATATAAAATTAACTCAAACAAATCAATGGCCTTTCTCTACACAAAGCATAAATGGACTGAGAAAGATATTAGGGAAACAACACCCTTTACAATAGTCACAAATAATATAAAATACCTTGGTGTGACTTTAACTAAGGAAGTGAAAGATCTGTATGATAAGAACTTCAAGTCTCTGAAGAAAGAAATTGAAGAAGATCTCAGAAGACAGAAAGATATCCCATGCTCATGGATTGGCAGGATTAATGTAGGAAAAATGGCTATCCTGCCAAAAGCAATCTACAAATTCAATGCAATGCCCATTAAAATTCCAACTCAATTCTTCACGGAGATAGAAAGGGCAATTTGCAAATTCATCTGGAATAATAAAAAACCTAGGATAGCAAATATTCTCAACAATAAAAGAACCTCTGGTGGAATCACTATGTCTGACATTAAGCTGTACTACAAAGCAATTGTGATTAAAAAAACAAACAAACAAACAAACTGCATGGTACTGGTACAGTGACAGAAAGGTAGATCAATGGAATGTAATTGAAGACCCAGAAATGAATCAACACACCTATGGTCACATGATCTTTGACAAGGGAGCTAAAACCCTCCAGTGGTAAAAAAGACAGCATTTCCAACAAATGGTGCTGGAACAACTGGAGGTTATCATATAGAAGAATGCGAATTGATCCATTCTTATCTCCTTGTACAAAGGTCAAGTCTAAGTGGATCAAAGACCTTCACATAAAACCAGAGACACTGAAATTAATAGAAGAGAAATTGGGGAAAAGCCTCGAAGATATGGGCACAGAGGAAAAATTCCTAAACAGAACAACAATGGCTTGTGCTGTAAGATCAAGAATTGACAAATGGAACCTCATAAAATTGCAAAGCTTCTGTAAGGCAAAAGACACTGTCAATAAGACAAAAAGGCCACCAACAGATTGGGAAAGGATTTTTACCAATCCTAAATCTGATAGGGGACTAATATCCAATATATACAAAGAGCTCAAGAAGCTGGACTCCAGAAATTCAAAGAACCCCATTAAAAATGGGGTACAGAGCTAAACAAAGAATTCTCAACTGAGGAATACCAAATGGCTGAGAAGCACCTGAAAAAAATGTTCAACATCCTTAATCATCAGGGAAATGCAACTCAAAACAACCCTGAGATTCCACCTCACACCAGTCAGAATGGCTAAGATCAAAAATTCAGGTGACAGCAGATGCTGGTGAGGATGTGGAGAAAGAGGAACACTCCTCCATTGTTGGTGGGATTACAAGCTTGTACAACCACTCTGGAAATCAGCCTGGCGGTTCCTCTGAAAAATGGACATAGTACTACCAGAGGATCCTGTAATACCTCTCCTGGGCATATATCCAGAAGATGTTCCAATTGGTAAGAAAGACACATACTCCACTATGTTCATAGCAGCATTATTTATAATAGCCAGAAGCTGGAAAGAATCCAGATGTCCCTCAACAGAAGAATGGATACAGAAAATGTGGTACATTTACACAATGGAGTACTGCTCAGCTATTGAAAACAATGAATTTATTAAATTCTTGGACAGATGGATGCATTTGGAGGATATCATCCTTAGTGAGGTAACCCAATCACAAAAGAAGTCATTAGACATACACTCACTGATAAGTGGATATTAACCCAGTAACATAGAACACCCAAGATACAATTTGTAAAACACAAGAAAATAAAGAGGAGGGAAGACCAACGGGTGGATACTTCTATCCTCCTTAGAATAGGGAGCAAAATACCCATGGAAGGAGTTACAGAGACAAAGTTTGGAGATAAGACGAAAGGAAGGACTATCCAGAGACTACCCCACCTGGGGCTCCATCCCATAATCAGCCACCAAACCCAGACACCATTGCACAATGCCAGAAAGATTTTGCTGAAGGGACTCTCTTATAGCTGTCTCGTATGAGGTTATGCCAGTGCCTGGCAAATACAGAAGTGGATGCTCACAGTCATCTATAAGATGGAACACAGGGCCCCCAATGGAGAAGCTAGAGAAAGCACCCAAGGAGCTGAAGGGGTCTGCAACACTCTAGGTGGAACAACAATATAAACTAACCAGTACCCCCAGAGCTCGTATCTCTAGCTGCACATGTAGGAGAAGATGGCCTAGTCGGACATCACTGGGAAGAGAGGCCCCTTGGTATTGCAAACTTTATATGCCCCAGTACACGGGAATGCCAGGGCCAAGAAGAGGGAGTGGGTGTGTAGGGGAGCAGGGCAGAGGGAGGGTATAGGGAACTTTCAGGATAGCATTTGAAATGTATATAAGGAAAATATCAAAAGGAAGAAAGAAAGAAAGAGAGAAAGAAAGAAAGAAAGAAAGAAAGAAAGAAAGAAAGAAAGAAAGAAGAAAAGAAAGAAAGAGAAAGGAAAAAGAAAGAAGAGTCACTATATTAAAATGTTAATTTTATAATAAAATATAAAATATGCCCCGTTGAGGCAGCTCACTCCAACCACTTCCCTCAGATTCCCTAAAATAGCCATTATTGATGCTTTACAGATATGTCTGTGTGAATGAATGTGTAGAACTGTGTGCAGATGCACTGTTAACCACTGAACCATCTGTCCAATCTCTAGTTTCCTTTTTATAAAAATTATTTAAATGATACTAAGGGAATATTTTTATACTTATAAAATTAAAGTGACTGTGATATGATAAGTTTGGACACAGCTGCTCCTAAGCTTAATTTCCTGTCATAACTTGGCCAGAAGTTCTGTTATAGCCACTAGTGTACATTGTGTTATAATTAGCATGTATAATAGCAATTTCAGATGCTTCATTATAAAACAAAATTTGAAGTATGTTGTACCTAATGTCTTGCTATGAGGTGAGAAACCTTAAATGTTTAGTTCATATGGAGATTATATAGATATACAAAAAATGTACATCTTAACCCTTGGCAAAACTAGTGGAAATATTGAGCTTTGCCCATTAGCACCTGGTATTTTGTGTTCAATGAGCCATCTCTTTGCAAGATCTTAACTATTAGTAGTGATATTTTAGGCATATGGTTTTTCCAAAGGTGTGTGTAATTTCTGTCTCTTCCATCAAGAATAAGTTCGGATGGAACACTGTTCTTTTTTTATTTTATTCAGAATATATGGTCTCTAAAGAGCTACTTAACTTTATAACCCTGAGCTAATTGGCAATGGTAGATTTATCCTTATTAATTCATAATCTTTCTCAAATATAATTGGCCATAAACCCAGCAATTACCATGGTATAGGCTCAAAGAAACTGTTATATCCCACACTATACCTTTTCCACACTTAGTATTTTTTACCATCCCTAAAATTAATTATTTTGAGCCAGGCGTGGTGGCACACGCCTTTAATCCCAGCACTCGGGAAGCAGAGGCAGGCAGATTTCTGAGTTCGAGGCCAGCCTGGTCTACAAAGTGAGTTCCAGGACAGCCAGGGCTATACAGAGAAACCCTGTCTTGAAAAAAAAAATGAATCTGAGGCAGTAGCAGTCTTACTGACTTTTAGAAGGAAGAAACAAAGAAATGGCGGGGCTCCAACTCTTGAGTCTTCTCCTGGGACTCTTTTCCTTCAGTAGGGTTGCCATGTACAACTCCATACAACTGGTTTTGTCTCTTCATATTAAATTTATTTTTTTCATGCTTCATTAGGTCCTTAGAAGCCTATTCTTTTCTAATGAGGATAGAAAGCAAGTGGATCCAGAGGGGAGGAACTGGGAGGAGTAGAGGGAGGGGGACTCATAATCAGGGTGTATTATATGAGCAAAGAATCTATTTCCAATAGAAGGGGAAAATGAAAAAAGATAATTTCTAGAAAATGGAAGTGAAGCATAAGCAAACCTCCCACTTTGCTTTTATTTTTAACATTTGTTTGTTTGTTTATCAAGACAGGCTTTCTCTGTGTAGCCCTGGTTGTCCTAAAACTCACTTCTAAATCCGGCTGGCATGAAACTCATAGCTATCTTCCTAACTCTGCCTTCTCGACACTGGGATTAAAGGCGTGCACCACCCCCTGGCTTATTTCTTTATTTTTAATTAAAATATGATTGCATCATTTCCCCTTTACCTTCCCTACTTTCAACCCCCTCGACCCCTCTCAAATCCATGGATTCTTTTTCTATGATTTTTGCTGTGATGTATATACATATGCATAAAAATAAAGACAGCCTTGTGAATCTATTCAGTGTGGCTCATATGTATATGAATTCATAACCAGCCGTTTTGTATTGAGTAACAAATTAAAGGTCTATCCCTAAGGAAAATGAATTCTCCCTCTTTTAGTAGACATTAGTTACATACAGTTCTTTTCCTAGGGATAGTTCTACATTATCATGCCCATTGGTGTTGGCCTAGTTCAGGTCTTGTTTATCCAGCCATGTTATTATTATGGCATCATATCTGTCTGTGCTTTTTCCTTAAGAATTACACTCAATAATTTATAGTTCCATTAATATAAATATTTAGTCTCACATGAATTAGTAGTTCATAAGGGAAGTAGTTGCACTTATTTAATATATTTGGAGCAGTGTGTCATCAAATACAATTATATCTTTGAACAAGTTAAACACTAAGTGAGGCATGACTCCTAGAAGGTACCATCTATATATACTTTTTAAACGCTTTCATATTTATCAGAGAAATGCAAGGCCTTCAGAAATAGCTTTGACAACAATTTGGAGGAAAGGAGAGTTCAGACAGAAGATGGTACCCAGACAAGCCCTTGGAAATGTCGGTCAAATATCTGAAGGCGTCAGAATGTCTGTTGTCCCTGCTGCATTGTGATGGAGTCATGTTAATCAATTAGTTCAATTTTGCCATAGATAGTAAGTAATTGCATTCACTAGAAGCTGCAGTGGTCTATTAATAATGCATTCTATAGTTCTAAAAGTAGCATTTCTCTTGGCTTGTTTAAAAAAAAAATTCTTCTCTGTCCATTTGTTTTAATCTATAAAACTCATGATTGAAATAGAGTTTGTGTTCTTCTCATAAGTGACCTTATGAGAAAAATGCATAATTATGAATAATATTTCTGACTTTTCTACATAAAATTGGTGCAATTAAAGTTTCTTTTCTAAGAATGCTAAAATAACCCTTCTGGCACAGTGTTTTAGACTATAAGAGACACGTAATATCAACATGTGATTCAATGCTCACATGTCATAGCTTACAACTCCAGCCCACCTTTCCTGTCACAGGGTTGAAATCAGTGATGTCAGATAGTGAATGCAAGAGAACCGAGTAACCAGCACCATTGTGGTTTCAAACAGTCTCTGAGTGTTCAAATGCTATTAACAAACGCACACATCTCCAAACATGGAGTGAACTCAAGTCTGGGACAGAGGTGAGTCCCAGGCCACCTGCTTGTCATTCTCACATACAGTCATATTAGAGTGTCACTGTAATTGAGTGATCCAAGGTCAGGGAAATGTTAACCTCCTGAAGGACACTACGATTCCCTTGGCCTGTGTCTGTGGAAAATTATTTTGATGGTATGTAAGTATGAGGCTAAGGATTATATTTTAATTTCCAAAACCATGTGCTGCAGCGTCTAATTTCTTTTTTTTTCATTTTTTATTAGGTATTTAGCTCATTTATATTTCCAATGCTACCCCAAAAGTCCCCTATACCCTCCCCCCCACTCCCCTGCCCACCCACTCCCCCTTTTTGGCCCTGGTGTTCCCCTGTACTGGGGCATATAAAGTTTGCAAGTCCAATGGGCCTCTCTTTCCAGTGATGGCCGACTAGGCCATCTTTTGATATATATGTAGCTAGAGTCAAGAGCTCCGGGGTACTGGTTAGTTCATAATGTTGTTCCACCTATAGGGTTGCAGATCCCTTTAGCTCCTTGGCTACTTTCTCTAGCTCCTCCATTGGGAGCCCTATGATCCATCCATTAGCTGACTGTGAGCATCCACTTCTGTGTTTGCTAGGCTCCGGCATAGTCTCACAAGAGACAGCTACATCTGGGTCCTTTCAATAAAATCTTGCTAGTGTGCAAAAGGCCAAAGATGACTGGACAGTGAAACACCAAAAGCAGCAAATAGTCTAAAAAAAATCTGTTTTTTTTCCTATAACCAACTAAATTGCATTTTCTTTATTTACATTTCAAATATTACCCCCTCTCCCCGGTTCCCTCCCTCCTGGAAACCCCCTATCTTACCCCCCTCCCCCTGCTTTTATGAGGGTGTTCCTCCACCTACCCACCCATTCCTGCCTCCCTGCCCTCAATTTCCCTACACTGGGGCATCTATCAATCCTTCATAGGGCCAAGGACCTCTCCTCTCATTGATGCCTGACAAGGCCATCCTCTGCTACACGTGCAGCTAGAGCCATGTGTACTCCTTTGTTGGTGGCTTAGACCCTGGGAGCTCTGGGGGGTCTGTTTGGTTGATATTGTTGTTCTTCCTATGGGGTTCCAAACCCATTCAGCTCCTTCAGTCTTTTCTCTAACTCCTCCCTTGGGGACCCCATTGGGGACTCTGTGCTTAGTCCAATGGTTGGTTGTGAGCACCTGCCTCTGTATTTGTCAGGTTCTGGCAAGTCCTCTTAGGAAACAGCTATATTAGGCCCTGTCAGCAAGTATTTCTTGATTTTCAGTGACTGTGTATGGGATGAATCCCCAGGTGGGACAGTCTCTGGGTGGCCTTTCCTTCAGTCTCTGCTCTACACTTTGCCTTCATATTTGCTCCCGTGAGTATTTCTCCCCCTTTCTAAGAAGGACTGAAGTACCCACACTTTGGTTTTCCTTCTTCTTGAGCTTCATGTGGTCTGTGAATTTTATCTTGGATATTGTTTCTGTGAATTGTATCTTAGCTTTTGGGCTAATATCTACTAATCAGTGAATGCATAGCATGTGTGTTCTTTTGTGATTGAGTTACCTCACTCAGGATGATATTTTCTAGTTCCATCTATTTGCCTAAGAATTTCATGAATTCATTATTTTTAACAGCTGAGCAGTACTCCATTGTGTAAATGTACCACTTCTTTATCATATAACAAGGATACATGCTCCACTGTGTTCACAGCAGCCTTACTTATAATAGCCAGAAGCTGGAAAGAACCCAGATGTCCTTCAACAGAGGAATGGAAACAGAAAATATGGATAGAGATCTGTTTTTAAAAACAGAGGAAACCGCAGCTGCTACTGCAGAGCCCAGTAGAGAGAGTGAGCACAGGTGACCAGTGTTTGTAACTAAACTGAGTCATTCATTGTTTTTCTTGCTGACTTAGTCAGCATTTACTGGATATCCATAAAAATCTGCCTGTGTTTCACCCTACTAAGCTGAGATTTCACAGAGACACAACAAACTCAAACCCACTTATCTAAACCAATAATGTGTTTTGCCTAGTTCCAAATAAATAAATAAATAAATAAATAAATAAATAAATAGTCGCTCTAAGTATTTATCTAAAGATATATTTCCCTAATTAATGTACACAAGTAACTTGGTCATATTACCATGGAAAACGACTCTGGGACAGATGGGTGATTTGGCTGGTCCTTGGAAAGAATAAGCCAATTCTACAAAGGCGCAGACATCATGTCCTGAAGTCTCTCTCCTAGTCACCATGTTGATAACAAGAGATCCTATGCCTTAGTGCTCTTACAACCTGACATCTATCCTGTGTCCTTGCTAAACTCCTGCAATCAAGATATTGCTTGTATCCATTGCAAACCCTGTTTTCTATGTGACTATGTGACACAGAATGAGTGTTGTTAATCTGGGCACATTGGTGCCTTTAACACTAGCCCACAGAAAGTTGAGGCAAGATGGTTGTTGTGAGCTAGTGGCCAGCCTGGGAACCATAGGGATTATAGCTAGAATATTCTAAAGGCAAAGCATTTGTGCAAAAAACAAGCGTGGGAAACATCACATACCGCAGACTCCCAGGAATTTTGTTTCCAGCATGGCAAGCTTTGCACCAAGGAGGTCTGTTTAGCTATGCTCAGGCTCATGTTTCCAAGTACAGTTGACTTTGTGAATCTCCTGATTCTTATGACTTTAGGGAACTTTAGATACACCAGGGGAACACAAAGATACAGAGAGGAGCGGATGCTGCCTGCAGCTTCTGAATTGGAAATGGTGCACTTAAACCCAACTTTCTCTGATTGCTACAATTAGAAGGGATGGTTAAAACAAAATTATTCCAACATTTAAATTGCATGAGGGTTATGCAAATGAGGAAAGAGGTGAAAGTGAGTATCAGGTCCTCAACTTTATTTTCTAGGTGGAGGTAGTGTCATTTACATGATAAATCTATGTGGAAGAGAATTTGAATGATAATGCTACGAACATTTGAAAGAAAATAGAAGGTATCTTTTTGTGGCTAATTTTTAATGTTTTGTAATGCAAATTTTCCATCATAGCAGCTCTGAAACTATTTCCTTGAGGCTCTGTGTGGGTAAAGAACTTTATCTTTCTGACTATTCTAAATATTTAGTATAGTACCCGTGCTCATTCATGGAAAAGACAAGTGGTTGTAAAATGTTAATAACATTTGCAAAAAAAAAAAAAAAAAAAGCCTTAGCTAAGTCAAGAGTAATAATGAACCAGGAAGTGCATGTTGGACTTCAGAGTGCAGCTAAAGTTCAGGGACAGGCCCTGGGAAGCTGAAAGAGGAATGGAATCAGAGACAATAATGAACAAGTGTGCAGAATTGAGTAAGTGTGCAAAATTGAGAACACTGTTTAGATACAAACTACCTCTGTGCTTTTGATTTTATGTCATTTCTTTCAGAGCATAAACTTACAGAGGTGACAGTCCAGCAGGGTAAGGACACTTTGTCTGATATGCTTGGGGAGGGGTGTGGGTTGTAAAAGGTCTGAAGTATTACTTATGGAAAACATCAATGCCCAATGACCATAATAGGAAAAGAGTGTGAGTCTCCCATTTGCCTTAACTCTTTCCTATTCTGTAGACTGGAGGCTCTGGATTCCTAAGTCTGCAGTAAGCTTAAGTCATGATTGGGCACAAGTCAGTCCAAAGGGAAGACAGGTAGCACTGAACACCAAGCATCTTCCCAAAGCACCAGTGACCCAATGCTGACTTCAGTTCTTCAGCTGCATTCAAGTTGAATGTAATAGTTTGTGTGTGTGTGTGTGTGTGTGTGTGTGTGTGTGCGCGCGCACGCGCGTGTATGTCTGCACGTGTGTCTGTGCATGTTGTTTTAAGAAACTTGTATGTTCAGATTTCAACAAGATAATATGAGAAATATGAATATGAAAATAGGGATAGTATTCTTTTCAATGTTGTATTTACAAACCTTATCAAAACCTGTGTCATGCCAGAAGGGACCCCTGCTTACATCTGAATGAGCTGTAACATCTTCGAGGACACACCATGGGCACTGAGTATGTTCAGTGAGGACTTCTAATTGGAAATTGTCTTTTTTTTTTTAAACCAGCTATCAACAGAAACTAAAAATGAGAAAATCAAACAAAGGTTTTTCTTTTTCTGGCATCAAGCTACTTGAAAGTAGATAACGCTGTTGTGTTAATTAAAAACACAAAAATATAGACTATCAAGCATGAAAAGGGCTTTAGGACAAAGACATCCAGGGGGACAACTGTTTTACCCAAGGTCACTCAGAATGGAAGTGAATGAACTGTAGCTATGCCTAACATTCAGTATAACCCACTGATAGACTCTGTCTGAAAGAATTAAAACGAAGTGTCTAATCAAAGGCTGTCTCCACTCTGTAGCCATGGATTCTGAAACACTTAGGTAAACACAAACTGAAAGCTGGTTTCTGAATAGGCATACCTGAATGACAATTAAAGTAGGAGGGACGCCAACTTTAAATCATGCCAATGAGCTTTGGATGTAATCTAAGTACTCAATCTCCTTTCCAATTTATTGCATCCTTGCATCAGAGCGAGCAGATTAAATGTCCCTTTGTCACTGTGCTTTAATACCTGCCCATGTCCTTGAGAAGTTATGGAAAGAGCTTAGAGGAAGACAGAAAATAAGATGTCATGTTCCCTTTGTCCTGTTCACAACATCAAATTGGTAATTATAATGTTGCCCCTTGCTATATTCCAGTAGACAACCCAGCATAGCATAAAGACCATACTGTTTATTGGTCTGGCCATTCCCAGACCTTGGTTAGGCAGGAAAATAACCATGAAAAGATAAAACAGCATATGATATTGGTTAAAGGGTGGCTTTTTTCCTTGGCATTTGAGCCTTTTTGTGTGGGATGAAGGGAGATTGCTGAAAGGGGATAATTGGAACCTTTTGTAGTTGTGCATCATGGGGGTTTTAAAATGAAATAACAATGTTGGCAAAAGGCAAGGAACACAAAGAAGTCAGCTATGAAGGGCGTGAGTGTGCAGGGGTAGCCCGGTCACTTCGTCTCATTATTTGTATCTATTCCAAATGCGTCTGTTTCCACTTCTGTTTCTGTCCCTGCCACATGCAAAGCACTTGCTATCCTTTTGGTGTCCCCACCTCTCCCGTGCATTCTAATGGTCAGATCACAGATGTCTAGGACCTTCCTTTATCCCTTCCTAAATACATGCCATCGGTACCCAGATTAAAACCGCCCCCTCAAAGGCATTTTCTCATAGCTACACTTGCAACTAATACTCATTGAGCATGTTCTTAAATCCCAGGCACTGTGCTAAATGCTCAACACATACTCACCTATCAAGGCTCACAGCATCCAGTGAGGTAGGTATCAGGACTCTCTTCATGTTAGAGGGTGACTTATCCAGAGTCATCCAGTAAGTGAGACAGGGCATCCAACTTAAGCAGGCTTATTTATAATCATTGTAATCTCACAGTGACAAACACCATGCTCCCATCTTTATCCTGAATCTTTATCCTTCATCCAACTTACCTAGATGTCTAGCTTGTGTCTCATAAGAGCTCATCTCATATCAAATGTTTTAATGGCTTCCAGTCTTTTCCCTGTAAGACTAGAGGCATACATAGCCCCCAAACAGAAATATGAATTCAGAGACTCAATGAGTGGTAGTTTGAGGTGTTGTGGAGACCAGTAGTCCAGAGATTCTTTCAAGTGGGTCAGTTCAGCATTTAAGAGATGTTAACTAAGGTTCACCTAACGAGACTTAACCACTACCACCCAGATGCACAACCTGAATGCTGTTAATCAGAGAAACACTGTCTGCATCCCAGCATGTGGCACACATAGGCTGCCTCTCTTCCTAGGGAAGCTCTGTTGTGTCTGGAGATGGTTGACTGTCACAATGGAAGAGAATTATATAACTGGCAAGAGGAGTAAGATGCAAACAGCATCTCCTGGACAGAATCCAGAAGATGCATCCTTAGACATCCCACAGGAGACAGGATTCCCCTTGACAAAGAATGAACTGGTCCAAAACGTCCAAATGTCAGTAATTAAGTTTTAGAAAATGTGATTTAGATAATAACGTAGAGAGACATGGCAAGCATAGCCACCTTTATTAAGTTAGACGCAGAGGAATGGTCCATGAAAAGGAGATGACATGAAATCAGAGGAGGGTGTGACAGATAAAACAGGAAGCTGGGAAGATCTGAGGCACAGATTTTAATGGCTGACTTTACTCCAGGGGTTTCTCCTCACTCACCCCAATACACAGCACAATGCAACCAGTGTGTTAATTTTCCTGACTGAGAGTCCATTAGGGAAAGGGAACACTGAATTGTATAGTAAGTCTTCAGTCTGGCATAAATAAATAATTTGTAGAGGGAGGTGGTCTCCACAGAAACACTACTGGGTGACTGTGGCCTAAAACACAGTTGGATGAACTCATGTCCTGGTCACTGTTTCTCAAGGTGCAGTCTATGCAGTATCCGTAATGAACATTAGCAAGATGCTCAGTGTAACAGGTGACTGGTTCATATACTAAGACCTGAGGTAGGAATCTACTGCTTTAGCATCTTTCCATTTGTACATATACTGGGAAATTTTCTTTGGCAACAGGGTAGGGTATAAGGAAGGTATATATTTTATATATCAAAGCAGACCTGGATTCCAGGTTCTCCCTAACCTGTTGCGGGAAATATTAAAAAAGAGAATCCGCACATTCCCGCGCTAGTGATGGCCTGCCAACTCTCTGAGGCTAGCCCCTGTGCCAGGTGATCTCACTCACTCTGTCTCTTGGCCCACCAACTCACCAGCACTGCGAGGCCACAGGACTCCTACCAGGCCATCTCTAAGACTGGCCTCCCAAGTTCTTCTTGCTTCCATGTAACACCCTATGCATCCCTGGTTATCGATTTCAACACCTAATTAGCCGGTAGAAACAAGACTCTTAAGCTTATAGTTAACCAATTAGATTTATATATCAATTTAATCACAATTTACAAGATGCAAATACAATCATTTCAGAGCCAATTGATAATGATAAAGCTTTAACCCAATTATTCTAACCTTTTGATAACACCACGTCAGCCTCCATTCTGGTTCTCTCTCTCTCCTCCTGAGATTTCTCTCCTCCTGGGATCTCTCTCTCTCTCTCTCTCTCTCTCTCTCTTTCTCTCTCTCCCCACTCCTGCTCTGCCTCCTTTCTCCTGTCCAATCACAAGTCTCCCACTGCCTTAATGTGATTGGACAGGGAAAATCCTGCAACACTACCCCATCTATCCTGATTCAGTTTTCACCCGCTGAATTCTATTCAAATCATAATATGAATAAATATCCTTATAATGAGATAAATGTCTGAATGTAACTGGATAGGCTACTATAAACTATTTTAATGCAATGAACACATTACAAAAATTGTCACAACTGATCTATCTACGCACTAAGCCAACACACTACTCACAGACACATAACATGCACACACAGGATATGCTTCGACTTTTATTTGTGATCCATCCTCCATGGGGCTCTTTATTTCCCACAAAGGCCCAAAAAAACTTTATCCTAAAAGCATATTATTTGAAGGAGAGATACACTAAAGGAAAAATATTGTATTCTACCAGCACTGCATCCTACCAACCTTGCCCACTAAAAGCATCGTCTTTTGTGGGAGGTTTGGTTGAGAAATCTGTGCTGTCATTGGTAACTCAGAACTGTGAAGCCAAGTTGAACTTTCACACAAGAAGAATGGGCTTGAGTGCTAGTACCAGGAATAGAACTTCTGTCTGGGCTAGGGCTCCAGAGGATGAGGAAGTATCTTGGTGTTTCTTGGTTTCCTCTAACTGTGCAGCTTGACGGCAGGTGGTGCTTGCTGGTGCTCCAAGGACCAGAATGGACATTCTCTGCGATACAAAAATTAAAATTAAAATAAAAAAAAAAAAACACTACCACCACCACCACCAAAAACCAATGCAGTGAGCTCCCAGCAGGTTAAAGGAAGATCAGTTGGAAACAGAAGAAGATATACATGATGCAAGATAAGCTCCCTAGCCATTCTTCAACACTAAGGAAGTAATCAGTAGGTCCTGCAAAGCTCAAACAATGATAATACAGATTGGATGAAGAAGAGTTAGGTACCACAGGTGAAAGTGCTGGTAACTCGTGTTCAGATTCAACCTTGCAAACCTGTGTGGCCTCGTGTGTAAACATATAACTTTCAGCCCCTGAGATTTCAGTTGTTCTAAATATTTTTAGTCCTTTTTACGAAGTGGATTTTCAGGCATCTATAAGACATTATCACATTGCTGTGCCAAGTTTAGGTTCAGTGATGATGTCACTAGCAAATTGGATAGCCTGGCTAACTGGATGTGATTATAATCGACCCTTTGAAATTGTAACATCACTGAGCACATGAAGGAGGGTCTTCTTTGCTTTGTCCTCTAGCTGATTGCCTTTGTGGTCTGCTCGTGCATTTGATGGTCTGTGTTATTTCACTTCCTCTCTGCCTATTCCCCTTCTTTACGTATGACTCCTACAGATCTCACCTTAATTTCATTGTGATGTTTTTCCAGTAAATGCTCTACAAACTAAACTTCCACTTACGTGCACTCATTTTCAGCTCAGCAGAAACCCAGATCCCACCTAACTGCTCAGTGGAAACTACGTTCAGAGGCCAGGGGTTTTCTTCACCTGCCCCCCACCCCCTTCTCATTAGATTCTTCAGTTTAAAAATACTTTGAACAGTTAAACACACAAAAGGTCAGAGTCTAGCTGAGATGGATGAGAGCCTTAAGATGTCCCCCAAGGAAAAGGAAAATCAAATACTAGTCTTTGAGTGTTGCTGGGACAGATTTTTTGAAGTCATGGGTTAAGGTTGCATGATGGTTAATTTTAAGCATCAGTTTGCCAAAGCCAAAATTAAAGAGGAAAGGGAGCCTGGGAAAGAGCCTAATAGAGAAATGTACATAGATCGGGTTAGCCTGTGAGTATATCTGTGGAATATTTTTCTTGGCTGTTAATTGAGGTGAGAAGAGTCATTGTGAAACATGCTATTTCACGGCAGGACCCTGAACTATGTAAGAGAGACGTAAACAGTGTCAGCAGCAACAGCAGCAGTAAGCAGGCGGCCTGGGCTCACTTATTTTTTTCTACATTTGACTGGGGATACAATGTGACTAGCTCTGAGTTCTGCCTTGACTTCCTCTCGCAAGCGGACTGTAGCCTGCAGTCATAGCCACACAAACCCTTTCCTCCCCTGCATTGCTTTTGGTCAGGGTACTTCATCACAACGGAAATGAAACTAGAACAGGTTACAAGATGGCCAGAAAATAAAAGAATTTTGTGGATTACCATAAAAGAATAAGATTTCCTTCACGAGGCCTTAGACTCCCAAGCATCTTTCTGTCTTAGACCAAGAGAAGAAGATGTGTTAGAACATCAAGCAGAACTGGAGCCAGTAGACTTTTCAGTGTAAGAGGGATTCAACTGCTTCTGACTTAGAAAGGGGCCATTAGCCTAAGATCATGGGCAGCCTCTAGAAGCTGAGCATAACTTTAAATCTCCAATGTCAAGAAGGGAATTTGCCAGTAACCTTCTATGAACCTGGAAACAGATTCTCTCCTGGAGCTTTGAGAGAGGCCACAGAAGTGCTAGCATCTAGATTTCAGACTTGTAGGGCTCTGAGAAAGGATCAATAAGGTCGTGTGTGCTCAAATTTTTCACTCTTGAAAACTGTGAGATGATAAGGAGACGTTGATTTCAGTCTCTGGGTGTGTGGTGATTTTTTACAAGAGCAATAAAAACCAAAACCAGATGGCTTACATATTTCTACAAATTTCTGAAGTCTTCGTATGCAAGATTCAATTTAAAACATGCTTAAGATCATTTGTTTTAACTTCTAAACAACTATTAAGAATTGCACATGTCCCCCAATGGAGGAGCTAGAGAAAGTACCCAAGGAGCTAAAGGGGTCTGCAACCCTATAGGTGGAACAACCATATGAACTAATCAGTACCCCAGAGCTCTTGTCTCTAGCTGCATATGTATCAGAAGATTGCCTAGTAGGCCATCATTGGGAAGAGAGGCCCCTTGGTCTTGCAAACTTTATATGCCTCAGTACGGGGAAATGCCAGCGCCAAGAAGTGGGGGTGTTGGGGGGTGGGGGGAGGGTCTGGGGGACTTTTGGGATAGCATTTGAAATGTAAATGAAGAATACCTAATTAAAAAAAAAAACAAATGCACTGACATCATTAAATCATTCACTTATCCAAAAAAAAGAATTGCACTTGTACTTTTCCTGGCTGGACACATGTTATGTCTTTGAATGCATATAGAGGAATACATAACCCCAAGAGTTTCCTATTTGCCAGTTACCTCTATTTATGTTTATTAATTCATTGAGAAATCCATGCAATGTATTTTTATCCCATTAACCACTCCCCCCAGCTACCACTCCCCCCAACTCTGTCTAGATCTACTTACTTTTCCTACCTACTCGTTTTATTGTTTGTTTTGGGTTTTTTTTTTTTTTGAATCCTCTTTTTCTAAAAGCCCCTGGAGTCCCATTTACTCTAGGACATGTGGCCTTCCAGTGGAGCATGGAGGACATACCACTGGACATACATACATTTAAGGAAAGCTGATTCTTCTCCTGGCAGCTATTAACTGCCAATAGCTCCCAAGCTAAGTGTAGGACTTAGTGCCAACTCTGATTGCTATGCTGGGATTTGGTCTGCCCTGGCTCATGCATGGTACCACATCCACTGTGAGTTCATAGGGGCAACTGCCTTTCTGAATCTAAGAAACACTATTTTCTTGTAGACACTGTCCTTGAGTTCTTACAATCTTCCTGCCTCCTCTCCCACCATATGTCTGAGCATTGTGAGCAAGGGATATGATAAAGATGTCCCACTTAGGGCTGAGCATTCCTTAGTCTCTTACTCACACCTAGACCAGTTGTGGGTCTATGTGTTAATTGGTAACTACAGCAAAGCAAGCTTCTCCAATGAAGGTTGACAGATGCACTACTATAGGGATATAAAATGGCGATTCATTAGAAGATGGCTTAATACTATGTCTATTTAACAGAACAGGAGAAGTAGGTTTCCCCCTAGGGATCATGAGCTGTCTAGCCACAGTATCTTGGACCCAGCAACAATGCCAGTTATGGATTCCATCTTGTGAAGCAGGCTTTAAATCCAATCAGAAAGTGTTTGGCTACACCCATGATATGTGTACCACGATTGCACCAGTGGGCTTACTGCCAGGTTAGCCATTTCTGTAGCTCCCAGTGATCACAGTGCTCACAGCTAGGTAAGACTGGTGATTACATATCTCCTCGGATAGCCCTCGCAGCACCTCCTAGCCCTGGGAAAGCTAGCTAGTAGGGAGTAAAGCCTCCAAGTGAAGACCAGCTTTACTTCTCTATGGTTTATGACTAGTCAACAACTCCATTCCTGGAACTGCAGTTTTTATTTGTTGACCTCTGGTATTCTATAGTAAGGGGATTTTCCCCTTATTATAGGGTAATTCCCTTTAAACCCTTTTCTCATATGTTTGTGTGTATATATTTTAGGAAGAATGTGTATATATTCTGAAGTAGTAGGCTTCCACATGAGTTTTTCAAAATTTTTCTAGTATTTCTCATCCCTTTCCAGATTCTCTGTTAGAGCCTGTCCTCCCAGAACCTGCCCCAATTTAACCCTTCCTTTTCCATTATTCCCCTTTTACCATTTATATCACCATCTTATATACCCCTTCCTGGAAAGAAACTTGGCACCCAACTAATTTTATGGCCTCTAATGGGCATCCCAAATAAAACACATATTTCTGAAGATTCAAGGCTAACATTTGTAAGCAAGAGACAATGTGCGAGGTTTGTCTTTCTAGGTTTAGCTTATCTCAGTCAGAATGGCTGTTTGCAGCTCTACCCATTCATCTGCAAATATCATCGTTTGGGTTTTAGCTACCTCTGATGCTACATCTCCTCTCAGGCCCTGGATCTATCCTGGACTCAGGTGTCACACAACCATCTTTATATACTTCTTGCCAGAAAGTCTGGGTTTTGCACCATGCTGGTAATCACTGTGGCGTCTCAGTATTTTCTGAACTGCCTCCCATCTGCTGTATTCAGAACAACTGTAAGATCATGTTCTTGATTCTATGTATTAGTGTCTGTAAAATTCAACTTACTTTTGTAATCTCTCAGTTGATCTCATGCCTTTCATTTTCCCATCTCCAGTCTGGTTCTTCTCCATGTTTTAGAGATGTACCTTCCTGCCTCCTTGACTCAACATTCAGCATTGAATGGGCAATGTAAAGAAAGAAGCCCTCTCTTGTTATTCCCTTGTAGTAAGATCCATTTTTCTGATAAGCCAAACTCAACAATCAAGTAGATTTCAATGCTAGATATGCTGCTAACCTGCTTTGGGACTTTTGTTACTGTGGACCCAGATATCTTCCTATGTAAGACTAGAGTGAAAATAGCAATAATAATAAACTTACTTCATGGTTTATATAAGCACTTGGGCCAACACCCAGCACCTACTGTTTGCTCAACTAATTCCTCGCATTATTTTTTATTTAATCACTAAGTCCTTCTTGATAGGCTCCTCAGAGTTTATGTGATAGATTGATACAAATCTTTGAATTGCAGTCTCTGGATAGTCTATAGCTGCCAAATGATGATCCTCCTAAAATACCATTTTAATTAATATTATGAAATCAAATCCCTCAGTCACTATCATTTTCAGACACAGTAGAAACTTTCATGATGTTGTCATTCAGACATAAAGGAACCATTTCTGCTTCAATTATCAATCATTTCTACTCCTCCTATTTAACTCTTGGCTCTCGGTAACCTTGGCTTTTATCCTAATATTTTGTTTAGTTCTACCCTTTAGTCTCTCTGCTAGTTAATAACTGCTTATGATACAACAAGCAAGGTAACATATTGACTTTTTAAAGCATTTTCCCAGTTATCCTTATAATTTCTACAAAGTAGTGATTATGTCATGACTATTTTACAAATGAGGAAAAAGGAGGACCTAAAAAGGGTGAGCAATTAGCCAAGGAAAATGATACTGACCCCTCGCCCCCAATGCCTGTTCCTGCTAGCTGTCCTCACCTGTGCTCACCTTCTTGGTACTCAACTATTATTCAAAACTTCCTTAAGAAGGGCATCTCTATGCAGTTCTCCAAAGGTTCTACAAACTCTAAGGGTATCCTATGTCCAACACAGCTTCTTAAAATGAGAGGATATGTCATAAAGCCCAACAATGCTTTAAAAATAGTGTTTAATAAATTCTTATCACATAATGGAATCAAGGTTGTAGTTTTTTCCGATGAACTTGACAGTGACTTCTTCCGATTGGACCACTGGCTTGTCTTAATCAATGATTCTTGCTTGTTGTCCTTGTTATTTTTGTTTTCCAACACATTTCTGAAAAAGGACTTGGAATGTGACAAGATGCCACAGGATGCTGGTGATGTAAATTTTAGAGCTCCTCAGTGTGCCCTCCTATGGGTCAGAGTCTACTGTGGCTTTCCTCTCCTTTTCAGTCACCATGAGGTTGGTCCAGCTGAAATCCTCAAATCTACTTTGGTCATGCTTCTCTTTTAAGAAAGGCTGTGTTCATCAGCAAAAGGGACAGAGAAATGACATAGTAATATTTTTTCCTCAGAATGGGTTTTAAAATATAGCCTCTTCCACAGAGCTACAGCCCCAGAAAGAAAAAAAAAAAGAGCTAGTTTTAGATTGCAGAAGCTGAGGCATGGGAGGGACTCTAGGATTCAGAACTGTGGTGCCTAAAGAGGAATAGAAGACAGACATATGCAAAGATTAGAAAGAGAGGAAGTTGCTTCAGAGTTTCTTGAGATTATTATGTGATTCTTATAAGATACTTTGTCTATTTGTCTAAAATTGTGTGTCAGGAATTTGGAGTTCCATAGTTAGGGTAATCCACAAATCCATTTCTAGATTTATGATCCCTGCCAGGCTTGGCAGCTCTGAACAGTTGAGACTGCTCCAATGAATAGGTCCATAGGTTCTTAAGTGAGTCTATGAGTGAAAAAAAAAAGTTATAAAATACTATTTTCCAGCCACGAAAATAAAAATAGATCTTACACCAGAAAAAAAAAAAAATCAAAATCAAATGATATGTCGACAGACTGCTAACACATCCTAACATGGGTCTGCCCGCGTGCTAGATATCAAAGGTTACACAGAGACGGAGTTCTGTTTAGAGTCATTCACACAGATGCTCAATGGTCTATCTCACTGTCTTATGCTAAAGAAGGTGGCTAGAGAGAACTTCTGCATGAGAGCAGCGGTTCAACAGCTGGTAGTTAGCTGCTCACAGGAAGTGGTGACTTGTGGGTTTGCCTTTCCTTTCTGTTGAGCTACATAGATGTAGCATGAGCACTTCCCTTCTTAGGGGAGTGGAGAGATTTGTTCAGCCAGCTCAGTGACGCCTCAGAAAGAAAAGGTTTAAGGACCTCAGTAGTTTTCAAATATTTTATGACTCCATTTCAAGGCATATGATGAGCTTCCGAGGAAAGGAATTCTGGAAGAGGAGGCGAACAGTGAAGAGAGTGAACCCAGAAGGAATCCACAAGGCTGGTGCTGTAGGTATCTGAGCTGACTTCTCATCTTATTGCCCATGCTTTCTCTGGGGTATGCTTTAGAACAGGCGTCTACCACATGTTGCTGGACAAAGCACTTTATACAGTAGCAGATTCTGTTTGGCTCATCGGTAGCCTTTTTTTAGAACTTGAATATTTATTTTTGAAGTCATGTTGCTTTCAAAGTTCATGTAACTGAAAAATACTAACACTGGATTTAATCTGAACATTACTAGAGGGATAGAAATTCATCTAATGTTATCATATTTATATACCGTTATTTCTGAAATTGTTTCTCCTGGTTCTGTTTGTTTGCTTTTAGATTTATATTTTGGTCTGAGTTTGGTGTTTATATTTCTGAGATGGAGTCTCGCACTGTCATCTAGGCTGCTCTGCAATTGCTATGGAGTCCAGACTGCTTTGGGCTTCCGGCAATCCTTCTGCTTCAGCTTCTGACCAAGGGATTCCAAACGTGAGCTGAGACTCTCCACTCAGTCTTTCTCTGAACATAGTCTGCAGTTCAAAAGACCCCCCCCAAAGGACCTATTTGTTTCCAACTATATTTTTTTAAAACATTGATGTTCTATTTTTATCATGCACCACTAATTTACTTAAACATTCTTAAAAAGAATAATTTAAATTGTGAAGGAAAGGATAGAGAGCTATAGCAACAGAATCAAGGAAGAGTATAAAGGGTCAGAGAGATTTTATTTAACCATGAAAATGGTTCTTCCTTTTCATTCTTGCAAAATGAAAGGAAGCTTATGGATGGATGCATGTCCTTATAGATACACATCTAGACTTTTTTTTTTAAATCATAGTTATTTTTTTTCCTTTTCAACTTCTTTTTTTTTAATATTTTTATTAGGTATTTTCCTCATTTACATTTCCAATGCTATCCCAAAAGTACCCCATACCCTCCCCCCCACTCCCCTACCCACCCACTCCCACTTTTTGGCCCTGGTGTTCCTGTACTAGGGCATATAAAGTTTGCAAGTCCAATGGGCCTCTCTTTCCAGTGATGGCTGACTAGGCCATATTTTGATACATATGCAGCTAGAGTCAAGAGCTCCGGGGTACTGGTTAGTTCATATTGTTGTTCCACCTATAGGGTTGCAGTTTCCTTTAGCTCCTTGGGTACTTTCTCTAGCTCCTCCATTGGGGGCCCTGTGATCCATCCAATAGCTGACTGTGAACATCCACTTCTGTGTTTGCTAGGCCCCGGCATAGTCTCACAGAGACAGCTATATCTGTGTCCTTTCAGCAAAATCTTGCTAGTGTATGCAATGGTGTCAGCATTTGGAAGCTGATTATGGGATGGATCCCCGGATATGGCAGTCTCTAGATGATCCATCCTTTCGTCACAGCTCCAAACTATGTCTCTGTAACTCCTTCCATGGGTGTTTGCTCCCTATTCTAAGAAGGGTCAAAGTGTCCACATTTTGGTCTTCGTTCTTCTTGAGTTTCATGCGTTTAGCAAATTGTATTTTATATCTTGGGTATCCTAAGTTTCCACTTATCAGTGAGTACATATTGTGCGAGTTCCTTTGTGATTGGGTTACCTCACTCAGGATGATGCCCTCCAGGTCCATCCATTTGGCTAGGAATTTCATAAATTCATTCTTTTTAATAGCTGAGTAGTACTCCATTGTGTAAATGTACCACATTTTCTGTATCCATTCCTCTGTTGAGGGGCATCTGGGTTCTTTTCAGCTTCTGGCTATTATAAATAAGGCTGCTATGCACATCTAGACTTCTGAAGAACTCAGTGGTAGCCAATTGCCAAGGCACCTCCTGTAACAGGGAAGGTTCAGCTGATGTGGAAAAGGTTGCAGCAATGTTATGGAATAGGTTCTTTTCAGAAGGTTGATCGTTTCACAGGGCTGTTCACGTTCTGTTTCACATCTTCAGTGCAGGCGCCCTCAACCTCAAAGTCATGGTCATTTAGGATTTGGACATCCTTATTGTGGGGGTTCTTCTGTGTGTTGTAAGACATATAGCGATGTCTCTGTCTCTTATTTATGAGGTCTTGGTGGCAGCTGCTCAGGAAAACAGCTCCCATCAAGTGTACTTAATGGGAAAGGCTGATTGCCTGGTTGAGAACTGCTTTTCAAGGGGTTTTTTAAAAGAAAAAGAAAGAAGAAAATGAAAAACCCGATAAAACCAATAATACAAAATTCCAAGTCTAAAAACAGTGGTGACTTTCAATCACACACATCAGATACATGCACATGTACATATACATACACACCTATACATATATACATGGCTTTCTTCATACTAAAATGGTCTGATGGCCATTTAAAAGGGACAACTTTTACTAGCAGTCTGGCCTGTAAGGATGGCATTGTGTTATATGTTCATCATCTATCTCAGCAGTATATATCTGCATAAGGCAAACTCAAACAATCATGTCCCTTGGCATTGTTTCTCAGGAATGTGGCCTGAGTCTGTCCACAGAATTTGCTCTCCATTTTCAAGAAATCTGAGTCCAATCGACCAGCTCCATAACAACATCCTCAGCTGTTTATCTTTAGTCTGTTAAAGAGAATAATTGTTTCAAAACTTCTCTTGGTGTGTAATGGTTTCAACCTTTCAGACCAGTCCAGGGAGCATAGTTCTCCGGCTACATCTCTTTTGGTGTTGAGAAGCGCTGTGGGTTAAGTCTCCACAAAAGGATTTACTTTTTGTTTCCACTAAAAGAGACAACACACAGGAGAAGAATGGGTCTATCTTACATCCACCACACATACAGTATTGGCAAGAGGACAGTCCCCAGCGTCTCGAAGTATAATGAAGCTAATCACTCTATGAATTATCTTAATTGAATTTGAAGGTATTGCTACTGAGTACCAGGGGAGAAGCAGCCAATAAGGACCTGGTGTTTTCCCGAAGCATTCAGTAGCAATGCATTCAAATTTAATTAAGATCAGTCATACAGTGATTAGCTTTCTTCTGTGGAAGGCACTAGGGAGTTTCCTGCTACAGTTGCTTGGTTTTGGTCAGCCTAGGATAGGGATATCTATTTCCACAGGCTTTCTCTTCTACTGAGGAGAGAATTGTCCAATCCAACCTTAAGTATTATCCTAAGATGTGGTTTTCATTTTGGAAAGCAGACTCCAAGAAAATGAAATAAGTAATTAGAGGAGGCCGCGTGAGGTGGGTGCCTCCGGGTCATTCCGACTCTTTCCCCTCTCTGCACTCATGTGCAGATTATTTAAATCACTCTAAACTTCTGTTTCCTCTTCTGAGAAAAGTTCACCTATCACCCAGTCTGTCTTAAGAGCGTGTGTTAGAATTACATGTGTACCTTCTGAGCATAGTTTGAAAGATGAAAAAAAAAGGTAAAATTATTATTTTTCAGTATTGCTGTTTCCAAGGGCAAGGGGGAAGGGGGACACAACTGTGGTGCAGGCTTCCTCTCTGTGACTCAGTTGAAGCCACAGAGGTACAGGGGCTTCCGTCATGATCTAAGAAGCAAGTTTGGTAACACGGTTCCTCAGTAAATACAAATCTGGGATGTGTTGATTCACTGGTGCTCCAGGTTCACAAGATTCTGTGTGGATAAGGTGGGGCTTGCCTCAAAAAGCATGAGTCGTCTCCTTTTCTGTGTATTCCCAGGTTAGTAGAAGCCCACCCAAATGGAACTTTCCACTGAACATTTATCTCAGCTTCGAAACAGTAAATGCCATCAGAGCCTCCTGAAGAGGTGGTAAAGAAGGCGCAAATCAAGTGACAGGATTCCTGCATGAAGACTTATGTCATGCTAGGGAATTTTAAAAAAAAAGAAAAAAGAAAAAAAAAGGGATGACTTTAAATTCTCTTAACTATTGTTATACATTACAGTGAAAGGAAGATGATAATTGGATGTAATTTCCACAATTTCTTTCTTTCTTTTATTTTTTTCCTTTGTAATGATCATGTGAGCATTGGCACCACATTCAATCTTTGCTCTGAGGCAAGTTTAAAGTTAGCTCAATTTCATATTAATCAAGAATACTTACGAAGAACTAGGACTTATATGTTTTTCAAACTGTGTCCTTTCAGTTTTTGTGTACTCTGCGTCTTTCAACATTTAGTTAAAGTTGTGTAATTGACTCTATTGGATTTTTTAAATTATTTTTTAAATTTTTTTAAATTAATTTTTTAAATTATTAGCTTATTTTCACAATTTCCAGATGCATTGACCAAGAATCAACTTCATATATTTGGGTCTGTGTTACCATAGGAAGTGTACCTGTGGGTCATGACCCCTTGGGGGGATAAGGACCCTTTCACAGGAGTCACATATCAGATATCCTGCATATTAGATATATAAAATATGATTCATAACAGTAGCAGAAATACAATTATGAAGTAGCAATGAAAATAATTTTATAGTGTTGGGGGGATCACTACAAACTGAGGAACTCTATTAAAAGGTTCCAACATGAGGGCTGAGAACCACTGGGTTAGACAGTACTGTGTTGTGAGAAATGTTCAGGAGAAATGAAACTTATTGCAACATCACTGTCAACCTACATCCTTGAATCGTATGTGTGCTGCCCTTCGGTTGATAATTTTCTCATAAGCTGCATTTGTATGTTTATTTTTAGCTTTTAATCAAGATTACTTAATATGATATCTACTATATAAGAAGTCTTAATGAAACTATCATTTCCTTTGTCAGTTTCATGGTCTAATTTGGAAAGATCAAATTCATGATTAATTTCACTTATTATGTCTGTCATCTGTATAGTCAGAAGCAAATGTGGAAGTTTTAAAAATAACCATGATTTATTGTTTTAAAATTGCTCCTGGCCTGTGGATTATGAATCTGCATGATTTCTGAGTGTTTGGCATAGCTTGGGTATGCACGACGGTTTGTCCTCTCCCTAGGAATGTTGCCTGAGAGCACTTTAGGAACTGAAATCTATAGGCAAAGACACTAATTGGAGAGATATCCACTGATTTCCTACATTCATCATGGTACATTGCATTATTGTGCTTTCATTCTGGTGAGCTTTAGAGTACTTACGAAGGATAACTCGTAGGCTAATGTGAGTCATCTCCTCCCTGGTCATGGACCCTCCTTTTCTCTTACTGCTTATTGCAAGGAACAATTAGAGTGGGGAATCTATTTAGGCCTCTGTGTAAGGAGCTAGTTAGCAAAAAGGAAGTACAAACTGAAGTCCCAGGAGAGACGTGCTAATGCTTTTCTTCCATTTTCTTGTGGCACTGGGGATCAACCCCAAGGCCTTGCACATATTAGTCAAGCACCCTATCATTGGACAGGGTGATGCTTGGCGAATAAGTAAAGAGACTGGAGCAGAATTAAAACAAATCTGGATTGCCAGGATGAAATTTGCAAAAGGATACTTTGAGAAAAAACAAAGAAGCAGGAGTGATCAGGACTTCTGAACTCAGTCAGTCCACACACAAAAAAGGAGAAGTGTGCTTTGAAACTTGATGCAACCTAAGAGCGTATGTGAAGGCAAAATAGAGGAATCTAAATAGATGGCAGAAATAGGGAAGGTAAATAGGTGCCAGGGAGCTGCAGAAGGGCTGGCTCCGAATTGATTGGGAGGGGAGCCTATTAACATAACAGGATAAATAGCATTTCCTCAAGGTTGACTGTTGTGGGAAAGACAAGAAATAATGCAGGAAAGAAGCTCCTGTCTATTGGAGTGCGCTATGGGCATTTGTTAGAGGAGAGGGGTCATAGCACATGGGAAGCAAGGTCATGATCCCACATCCTTCATCATATGAAAAAAATTTTTTTAAGATTCCCTTAAGGGCTGGGCATATGCCTCAGCGAGTAAAGTGCTTACCGTGTAAGTGTAAGTACCCAGGTTATGGTGGCAGTAGAGACTGGAGCTCATTGAGCCAGCTTGGTGACCTTGGGGTTCAGGGAAAGACACTCTTTCAAACAGAGCAGTTGACGAAGACACCTGATATTGACTACTTGCCTCCAAATGTATGTGTGTACTTGTGTACTCAAACACACACACACACACACACACACACACACACACACACACCCTCATGCTTACATATACATACCTACATGGGCATGTCCATACTCCATACATACACACACATACAAGATTCCCTCACTTAGTGGCAATTTCTAATGTGGCTCTTCATGGTATTATCCGTCTTCACTGCAGAAATCCTGAGTCTACATTTTCATTGTCTCTTCTCTTCTTTGCACTCCTAGAAATAATTTCTTGTCTTCTATTCCTGACAATCTCTTTCCTGAGGGACCCAGTGGCCTCTTGCCACTGTTCAGACCTCTAATTCTCTACACTGTTTTAAAAAAAAATTGCTAAGTGAGCAGCAATAGTACCCAAAATTATAGATCTATTCTAGAATCTTTCCGACAGGAAAATAAATTTTGACATTTTGGCCTTTGAAAATCCCAATTGTTGACAGAGTCTTCAAGGTGAACTGGACTGAAATTCCAACCCCTCCATCAATTTACTGGTTAGGTTGCACAGTTTTCAGACTCCATGGATCATCTGTTTGGAGAAAAATGCTCAACTGTGATGATCTCTTCTAGAATTAAGATACGTTCTCAATGAGAGACAGTTTTAATGTGTATCATAGCCCATGACATTGACCATGTATGGTAAACTCATTATGATAGTAGCTATTGTTACTATTATTAAGTATTTTGATGTAGCTGTGTTTTTTTTTCTGTAAGCAAACCTGCATGAAGTAGTCTTAATATAAGAGTCACCCCAAATTGGTCTCCTGAGATGAAAATCATAGAACAAAACAAAGTGACCTGAGCCCGGGCATAGCTTCCAGATGCTTTTATAAACCAAAGAGATCTGCCAGCACTCCCAGAACAAAGAGGTAGCTCTTGTGGAGAGCAAAATTATAGCTTGTGGCTGTCAGCACTGAAAGCAAAGCGGCCATATACTCTTCTTTTGTATCTCTCTTAGGAAAGTGATGGTCGGGTGAGTTTATCCTGGTAGGAAATTAGAAGTTACAGCTGCTCTTCATGGATGACCTTGGAAAGCCAAAAAGTGTTACTGGAACCTCTCTTACCCGATGCCCATGACACCAAGGGCACATTTTTCACAGTATGAAATGATATTGGGATGTATCAGTAATGCACAACTATTGAATTCCTGTATTCCAAAAAGCAGAAGTCATTGGCTGCAAGAGTTGTACACGAGCATTCACATCCAAATAAGCTTGGGAGGTGATAGGCCTCTGTTGCAGGTATGGCTCTTGGTATTACAGATTGAATTCCTTAATGTCAAGAATTCAAAATCTACTCACACTCAGAAGGGCACTGGAAGCAGGATATAGAAAGAACAGAAAGGAGCTCAGAGCCACTGAGGCAGAGGGAAAGTTGTCTTGGTAGATGGAAGCAATAGATAGTACTGTGACGCCCAACCCCATAGATGTACAGCTTCCACCCTTTTCCTTGCCACTGCCATTCCTTCACTCTCCTTGAGCTCCATTCCCATTGGCCCAGACAAGCAGACACCCAGAGACATGAGACATCAGAGAAGTCACACCCACCATGACTAGTCCTTAAAGAGACTGTGAGGAATGGGTTTATATTTGGAAGTTTGCTGAAAATACAAAATTTCGTTGGAAGAATTGTTCATATTCAATTTGTGGTAATGTGTATGTACATACACAACACACACACACACACACAGAAACCAACTTGACCTGTGAGTGAAAGTTTATGGCATTGTCGAGGTATTAAGATGGTGTTAGAGGGTAAGCTGGCAGTGGCTTTTATCACAGACCTCCTATAAATTAAAGTTCCCTGCAGCTTGTGCAGAAACATTAATTTCCCCGGTGTCAGGCAGGCTTGTAATTGGCCTGTGATGTATTTTTAATGATATTTATTATCTTTCAAGTGTTTCTAGAAAACTAAATGAGACATGTAATTTAATTTGATTTACGTCTTGTTGGATATTTTCTATATCTTTATAAGCACCACCATTGTATAGAGAAGCATTTACTGACCTTGATTTAAATTTTCATTTGCTATACACAACTGTGAACATTTGACATGTTCTAAAGATGTATACAGGGTTAGCAGTACCTACAATGGGGACCTATTATTTACCAAGTTTCTAAAATGAAAACAAGACTGCAAATGTAAATTCAATTTGAGAGTATCTCTTACACAATACATTCTTTAACACTGGTTTGTCTTTGGTTTCTAATGAAATTTTACTAAATATGAAAAACTGATCCTATTAATCTCACCTAGCTGCTAAAGCTTTATATGCTGTATCAGGTTGATATTCATTCACATCTCTGAAATAAACTAATATTCAAAGGATGACCGCCGCTTGATTTCATCCATGATTTGTCTGACTTGGTTGCCAAGGGAACCATTTCAAAACTCCAATTACTCTGAGTCTGCCCAGCTGTATGGTTCTTAACTTTGATTTTAGCTAGTGTTTTTCCATTCTCATGAAACTCATGTGGTTCAAGACAGAGAGAGGGTTAAAGGGTCAGCATAAGATGGCCTGCTCCTTACTTAATCGTTTCCTTTCTAGTTAGAAAAGCTGCCCTTGTTTTTCCGAAGCTCCAGCTTCTGAGATGTTGTCCAATGGAACTCTTCCTGATGAAAGGCTGAATTAAATCTGTCACATGACCACAGGGTCACAGCTGTGGCCATAGATGCAGCTGTGAGGGCTCTCTCCAATCTTCCCATTTGTTTTAAATACAAATAGTGTGGAAGTTGGCTCCATTCTGATCTCTTTAAAGCCAAAGAACCCTGGTTTCTCTTAGTTTCTAAAGACATTCTTGTTCAGTTGGACCTTTAATTTCTTCTAAAACTTTTAATCTCCCTCTCCCTCTCCCTCTCCCTCTCCCTCTCCCTCTCCCTCCCTCTCCCTCTCCCTCTCCCTCTCCCTCTCCCTCTCCCCTCCTCCCAAGTGTGTACCATTATGGCTTGATAGCTTGTTTTCTTGACAACACAGAAGTCTTTTTGTTACTTTAGTTCATATTTCAGTTTTTATATTATGTGTGTTTGTGTTTTGCTTGCATATGTTTGTGTAGCTCAAGTGTGCAGTGCCTGTAGCGGCCAGAAGGGGGAGTATTGGCTCCCCTGGAACTGAAGATACAGACCATTGTTAACTACAATGTGGTTATTATTAAACTTGTGTCCTCTGGAAAACCAGCCAGTGCTCTTAACCACTGTACCATCTCTTCAGCCAAACACTGAAATTATTTGCCCAATTAAGTTATCTGATGAATTAAAGATAGGAATGTTTATGATTATTTTAAGATTCTTCCAAATAGCCTATGGATGGTCACTGAGAGCTCTCTGCTTTTCTAAATTCTCCTGAGTGCAAAGAGAGCCTACTGTACTGGTTCTTAAATAAATCTTTAATTTTTTTGCTTGTTTTCCTGTATCATTAGTTATATGAGTTCTATATTAGTTATATACCCTCAAAAAGGCATTTATATATGATGTTACATTATGTCAGTAGATCACAGGATATGAAAGTCAAACTTCATATATATAGAAATCATCAAAGAAGACTGGCAAGTCCCAGGTAGCATCCCAGGATGTGCAGTGTGACACAGAAGATCATGAAACTTCTCAAGCATAGGGGGAGGAACGCTTTCCATACCATTTCTTTGAAAAGACCAGGTTTTCATGGAAACCAGGAACACCTAATGTAGAACAAGAGAACGAGAGTGACCCAGTAGGGAGTCCCAGAGGCTCACTTCCTCTGATCACACTTCTAATTTAGAAGCCAGATTTGAGTGTGCAGCCTTCCAGTAGAAAGGGCTAACTGCAGACACAGTTCTGCTTTCCTGATCCTGTCAGCCTTGCCCTGTCCACAGCTCCCAGCAGTAGACAGACTCATTTCTATTTGTGTGAGTTAGAGCTACCGAATGAAACTCAAAGCATGGTTTTTACAACATTGATTTTTCTCCGGAAATTTGTATCTGCAAAGCTAATTTGTTTAATATTGAACCAATTATGAATCTGATCATTTTCTTGTCATCTGAATGTGTGTATATATATATATATGTATATATATGTATATATATATATGTGTGTGTGTGTATATATATATATGTATATATATATATATATATCTTCCAGGCTATTTTTTTTCAGGGAAAAAAAAAGACAGACTCTGAAAGTCATGCTGAATTGGTAATAGGCATATCTAGGAAGCTTACCTTCCTTGTCCTAAATGGCATTAGAGAGGCCCAGATCCCTTTATATTTGAGGGTTTTTTTTTTACTTTGTTCATAATTATTAATTTTTAATAGAACTTTAAGGGAAATTTAGATAGCAAATGTAAAATATGGTACATATCTTAGTAAATGAAAAATTCAATGTCCTCTGTATGATTGCTGGTTGGCTGGTCTTGATTTAAGTATAAGGCTTTGGGTAGGATAGTTTTTAAATAAAACAAGTCTATATTTTGCTGGTATCTAGTGGTTCATCTACTATGCTGATATATTTTATGTGCTTGATCTTTACAACAACATGCTTTTTTATCCACCCTGATTAACTTCAGCCAAGATTCCTATGGCTTGCTCAAGTCACAGGGCTGGTAGGTATGAGATTCTAAAACTTCCCACCAGAGTTTCCAGTTGGAATCCTTTGCTACAACCATCATATCAAGACAGGGTATAAGTAACTCACCAGATGTTTGTGGCTCCCTACAAAGCTAAAAATAGTTCAGTTATTAAATCGCTAATTGTGCTTCTCTGTGTTGCTGGCATGGCTTCTATAACCACATGCCCAATCTGTAATTATTTTCTCTGGTCTCTTTTCCCCAGTGTTTTGTGTATCTTTTGTTGTAATTACTTGAATCTGTTAGTGGTTGAAATTCTATGTGAAGCCCCACTGTGATATTTCTGGGCTTCCTCTCTGGTGGATTTTCAAAGGGTAAACAATTTTAAAATCAAATAACTCCCCAGTGTTTAATGAAGGCTTTATTCTTTTGAAGAATCAAGTTCATCCTTTTACCATGATGAAAGCAACACATGTTCTTCCAAAAACATAAAAACAGCAACATCCTCAATATCCCAGTACCCCAATGCAATAAGCTAATGATGTTTGAGTCTTTACAATCAGTTCTCTTTATAGTTTTAAAGTCAGCGTAGTTATTCTATTACATAATATTTATTCTCATCTTCATTAAACAATAATAAATAAGCATTTTGTTTTTATTATAAATTATAGAAAAACAATTTTAATAAGTGTTCATTATTTTATAGGTATCATCGTATAATTTCTGAATCAGACCATATCCTGGCAGCCTAACAACTTCTTAGAAACCTAGGTAGTATAGATTGTAGTTCTAATCTCCTATATGGATCTATAAATATCATCAAGATTACCTTGCACTGCTCACGTTCTGAGACAGCATCTCTGTTCTTCCTTTTGAAGCAACACTTGAACTATGGACCTTACCTTACTTAGGTTTTCAACAACAAAACAACCCCAATTATATGCACAATATTGACAACTAACTAATTCTCATGAAGCCCTGAAGAATTTAGAAAATCCATGGCATGTAGCATATAGTTCCCCACTGGTTTCTTCCAGACCCTGTCCTAGTCTTAATGTCATTTCTAAAGCACATTACAGATAGATGCCTTTGTCCATTACCCATGATTCTCAACAATTACTTCTATTGAAAGGCTGACTTAGTGTCTTCACTGGCTAGGAACAGCCACTGTCAACCTTACCTACTTTTCTTGTCACCCCTAGATGAAGTTGAATACATTTCTCTTTGGATTTTATATGTGTTTATTTCCCTCATATTGAATCTAGGTTATCTCTGGACCTGGAAGAAGGGATATACACTTAATTATGGAACACACATTTATTGAATGTGTCCTGTACATATTACAAGTACATTACAGGTGCTTTCAAGCTGCAACATGTAAAAATGGTAAACCAGTCTTTATCTACTTAATATTTAAGAAAACAGTATTACAGACCTAGTATTGTTCTAAGCACAACATCATTTCATCCTCCAAGATAGCCTCTACTAAATCACTTTACAAACATATATACTAAAGCATGAGGAATTTAATCACCATGCACAAAGTCTCATAGCTCATGGGGATGAAGAAAGCATTCTCCCTGTGTTTCATAGAAGGCCAGCAACCACATCCTCCCACAGACTTTGAACTTAGCTAAAACAAGGCTAGATAGGCTAGGTTAATTTCTAGTTGGACTGTACTTTTTATTCTGGAAAACATTTGTCAATTTAGTCATATTTCAAATGCTTATTTTCTTTAGCATTGTTTCTTTACCCAAATGATGAAAAGAATCCAGATGTTTGTGCTGCTATCCTTTACTCTAGAAATGAAACAACCCCAGTTAAGAAATGAACAGTCTACTTATCTCAGGCCAATCGAATAGTCCTGACAGACTGGACAGTTGCCATGTCAGCTTTACAACTCTGGGCTTAGACATGGTGTTAGCTTACCATTAGAAGTCATGGTTAAGTCCAGAGGAAGGAAACTTTTGTTTTGGTGACAGGGGTCCATCCTAATGCTGTGAAGTTGATGTGAAGGGGAGCTGTGGATTTGGTGAACCCGATCAAACAAATCTCTTAATAGTACATGAGAAGAATAGGGCCTGTTACCACTGTGGTGCAACATCCCCCTGCTGCATAATAACAGGTGCTGGTGGTGGGTTCTTTTCCCAGGAGCAGTGACTTTAGAATGGTTAATGAAATTCATTACTCATTTACAAGAAAGGGTAAGAGGAAAAAGCACCATAAAAACCCAATTCAATTCAGGGTAATCTTGGCACACACCTTATCCCACTTGGTATACGCCAAAAGAAACAGGCCCATTAAATTCAGGAGGGACAGCTCTATCCTTGTTAAGGCCATAAATCAGCTCTGCTCACTTCCCAGTTCCATTCTGTGTCTCTACCCAGAGCCAAGAGTGACAAAAGAACTGATTCCTCTATCCTTGAGTGTGTCTTTCTCTTTATACAAGACGTTGAACAGACAGGTCACTTATTTTAGGGACAACTGTTGCCTGTCTACCCTTGGGCTCTCACCACAATAGACACAGACCATCTCTCCATGCAGGTTCTGTTAAATCTCAGCTTCTAAGTGTTCGAGAATCTATTAGTGCCCTTTTGGGTTGTTTGGTTGTAACTGAGTCTTCTGTATCTCAGACTGGCTTTCAACTCAGCAGCATAGCTTAGGATTACCTTGAACCCCTGTTCCTTCTACTTCTATCTCCCAAGTGCTAGGATTATAGGTTTGTATCACCACACCCAGTCTATGCAGAGGTGAGGATAGAATGCATGGACTCACACATGTTCAGCAAGGACTCCACCAATCAAGCTCTATCTCTTGCCATCTTAATGCAATTTACTTCCTAAAATCATATTTTAAAAAACTACAAATAGTGGAGTATCTTGAGTGATACACATTAAGAAAAATTCCTGGAAAGACAAAAGTTTACTAATGTATCCCTCAGTCAAACATTACTGAGCGCATATTCTAGATTTGAGATTCCCCATGTAAATAACCTCAATGCAATATCTTATTTCTATGCAAATAATCTCAAAGCAATAAGAAAGGACTGAGGGATATTATTCACGAGTTCCCTGCTGTGCCAGATACATAAAACTGTCTTTAAAAATGTTTGTAGTCTATACTATACTTTATTGATCTATCAAGAATAGTTTGTGGTTTGACTTGTAAATTGTTATATCAGTAACTTTAGACTCTGGAACTGTGATGTGCCTACAATAGTAAGTTAAGTTAGATCAATTTTACCTAGAGTTTGTATTTCAGTGAAAAGTCTTCTCAGAAATATCCTTTTGCCTCCAATTTCTTCTTTATGCATGCTTGGGAGAAGTGTAGCTGTATGTGCAGGTGTATATGAACATGTGTGCATGAGAAAGACAAAAGACAATGTCAGATGTGATCTTCATGGATACCAAGCATCTCCTTTGAGACAAGGTTTTTTATTGGGCTCAGCAATTAGGCTAGCCATGGTCACTGATTTCCAAGGATGCTGCTGTCCTTGCCACCCTCAAGCAGAGATTGCAAGTCAGCAATCAATATTATACCCAGCACTTTAACATAGCTTCAGGGGGCAAACTCAGAGCCTACTGTTGCAAGGTAGGCACTTTATTTAGTAAAACAACCCCTTAGCCCTGTTTTCTGTATTAATGTGCAAGTTCAGGACTAATGAGACATAACATTTTTTTTAAAAATGGAGCAAGACTATAGAAACCCACTCCTGACATGCTGTTTCCCTTTACACTGCTGGGTTGCAATGCACGCACACTCCTGCACTCCTGTTCACACTGGACTTAAAAGAGAAAAAGAAAAAGATGTTAGTAACCATTTCACAGGCCATTTCAGTGAGTACTGACCAGCGCTGCATACTTAGATGTGGAAACTAGTGGAGGAAAGGGATGTAAATGATCCACAAGCCTATGGCAGGGATGAGCATTTTCTGATTGGTTTCAGTGTACATTTTTGTTTTGATTTTTACATACATATTAATGTAAGGTCAAAGGGAGAGACAGACAGAAAGACATGAATAGAAAGATGGATGGACAGATAGATGGACAGCAAAAACAGATGTAAGGAAGGAGAGCATGGACAGATAGATAGACAGCAGACAGATGTTAGGAAGGAGAGAGAGAGAGAGAGCAGATTAAATGTTTTAGTTTGAAAGTCCAAAATGATAGTTTAGGACCATGGATAATACAGAAAAACTGAGACCTGGGGCTGCCCTGGAGTGAAATGCAACTGCTTAAAGACAGCCAAGGCCCATGTAAGACAGCACTTGGGAGATTACTTGGTGGAAAAGTCTTTGTACCTCAAGGCTGAGGACCTGAGCTGATTCCTTGCACCCACACAGTGCGTTTTTAACCTCAGCACAGAGGAGACAGAGACAGAGGGTCCTGGGAGCTCACTGGCCATCCAACCCAGGCAAAAAAGGTGGCCTCTAAGTTCACTGAGCAGTTCTATCTCAGAAACTAAGGTTGGTGGTGATGTAGGACGATACTGACATATACCTCCAACATCCACTTCAAGTGCACAGCTGTATTTATCCTCTCACACGCACACACACACACACACACACACACACACACACACACACACACATACTGTACATATAACCTCAATTTGTGATCCTTGAAAATTAGCTTTTGCCTGGAAAATAAGAAACTTTAACTGAAAATAAGTGTAAATGAAAAAGTGTGTGTGTGTGTGTGTGTGTGTGTGTGTGTGTGTCTGTGTGTGTGTGTCTGTGTGTCTGTCTCTGTGTGTTTGTATCAAAATGCAGCAGCTCTAGGAGAAGCTTCCTAGCTGCCATAGAGCCTCTGTAATTTCTACCCCAATATGTGAAGTGTTTTAAATCACTGTCACAAAACACTGTGTTGAGCAACTCAACTCCTTCAAATGTCCCACGGAGCACTCTGTATTTTTACTTGCTATGTATAGCCAGTTCACTTGATAGGACTTCCTAGAAAGAACATTGACCTCACCAGTTTCCTTAAGCATTTAAGGTGTTGGCTTGTTTGTTTATTGTTTTTCTTTTACTCCAGAAAAATGGATGGATATCTTTCCTATTGGTCCATAATGTTCATATGTTGATGTTCCTAGAATTTAGAAAATCATTCAAAAATATTTGCTTCTATTTTAAGAAGCCCATTATCAGTTTTTAGAACATAGGTGAAAATTTGGGAGAGTCTACTTTATAGAGGTGGGACAACTAGTGGGAGGTGAGGAGCTTGATAGGACAGTTGCTACTGGCATTGCTACTTACAGGATCACATTAGTATACAGGTTTCATGGTGACCCCTCGCCCTAACCCTAATCCTAACCGCCCCCCCAAAAAAATCCCCTAAGTATTGACCAGTCTTTTCTCATTTACATGAATGCTTCACAAAAAGGTTAGGGCAATCCTTTCATTGTGTCTTTGATTTTCTGTTTTGTAATACTTTCTTTAGAGGAAGAGCTCCATTTTTCTCACTTTGTGATCTAGTTTGATGTGGAGCCAACACATCAGCTCTGTAATGACACACGGCTTCTCCCTCTAACAATTAGGTGATTGCTTGTTTGTTTGTTTGTTTGTTTGTTTGTTTCACTAGTGGGGTGTGCTTCTTGGCAGATGCGCAACTTCTCTTGGGTCCAGGATTTCAGTACCATTTGATTATCTGCATATTTTCTTCAGGCTCACCCCTTTTTACCACAGTGTCTCTCTCATAGTCCAACTGTTCTATCCTAGTAGAGACCGACCCAGCTTCTCCCTGTAGAGGCAAAGAAGCTCAGAGCCATGCAATTAATCCTGACACAAGATCTGTGCTTCACTGACAACAAAGGCGGTCTGCAAGAATTTGATTCCTAGCATGTTGCCAACGTTTGCAAACTGACCTAGGTAGGACTCACAAAGCATCAGACTCAGCACACGCAGTGTGGATCATTGTCGTAACATTATACGGAGTAAGCAGCCCTTCCTAGTGTGGAGAAGATCAAGTCTACATGAACATCTCTTCCATCTCTATCAGTACAAGCAGCTTGAATTACTCAGGGAGATGCCGGGTATTTTAGGGTCTCCTCACTTTATTTCAAATCTGGAAATAATCCCTGTGTGTTTCTGGGGCTTTGTTCCAAATCCCTGGAGTCTGTATGGGACATCATTGGAAGGACTGTGTGATGTCAAGTGATACCAACGCTTCAGTGATGGCTAAAAACTGAAACTGAAGCAGCCACAGAGAAGAAGCAAGATAATACGCACAATGCTTAACTCTGTTTTGTTCTGTTTTGTGTTTGTTCCCCACAGCAGGAAAAGCCCAGACTCTTGGATCCTTTGGATTATGAAACCGTCATTGAAGAACTTGAAAAGACCTATCGGGATGATCCTCTTCAGGACCTTCTGTTCTTCCCCAGTGATGACTTCTCAGTAAGTATCCTCATGTCCTTTTTCCTTGCTATGGCTACCCTGTCTCACATCACTGCAGCAGAATGCTGTTTCCAGTAATAGAAGAACCCAAGGGCTTCCCCAGCTTGAAGGAGCGAATGTGAGTCAACAGTGGACACAAAGGACAATAACACACAGGACTTCTGAGTCCACTTATTGCTCAAATTTCTGTCAATGTCCAAGGCTCTTACCACAGCCTTCTTTTGACTTACACAGTGCTTCTTCCCTGGGACTATTTCTAACTAAAAGATTCTAAGGAACAGAAATCAGCCAGGAGAACACATCCAAAGAATTGGTACAAAAGAGGTGATTATTTTAAACTGCCACAAATCTTGATAATGAGGCTTGGGCTCAAATCAAGAAGAACATCTTTGTGCAGTGATTTATAATATAAGATATGTTCCCTTTAGGACAGGGCACTTGAGATACTCCTAACATTACTAGAGAGAATGAATGAATGAATGAATGAATGAATGAAAAGCAGGGAGATAGCCTATTTAGTCAAGAGCTTGCCTGGCAAGAATGAAAACGTGAATCCATTTCCCCAGAACCTACAAAGATATCTGGTACATGACACATACTCAGTGCTGGGGAGATAGAAACAGGGAGATTCTAGGAGCTGGATGCCCAGCCTAGCCTCATCAGCCTGCTTCAGGTCAGTGAGATAGACCTAGAAATAAGGAAAGAAAATTAATATTGAAGATAAGGATGATAAAAGTGTGGATGATGAACACTAGTATGCACCAAGTATTCAATTACATCATTTGTAAATGCCTCTGCAAACAGGTTGCCCTAGGCAGTTGGCAACCTTTACTTGATTGTTCCTAAGACAAAGTTAGTCTCAGACTTCAACATTGCAAATGAGAAGGCAGCTGGAGGGTAACTCAGCAGTACCTGCTGTGTCCGTGGGTTTCTCTATCAGGGACTAGGGGCTTAGTTTCTACAATTTCAGCATCCTATCTCTCCTCTGGGGACAGATCCAGCTCCTGGCTTCAAGGTTTTTATTGTTGTTGTTGTTTGTTTCTGTTGTTTTGTTTTGGATTGGTTTTGGTTGAGTGTTTTGTTTTGTTGTCCTTTATGGACTTAGGAAAAAGAAGTTACAGGAAAATTGATAGCTACTGATATAGCTAAGTTGATAGAGGGCTTGCCTGAAATACTTGAGGGCCTGTGTCTGATGGAAAGCAGAAAGGAACAGAGGAAATGGGATTAGGACTTTTCTGGTCCAAGTATGGATAACACTGGAAGGAGGCAAATGAAGGCCTGAGAAAAACAATTCTTCCAGTCTGTTTTTTCAATGTTTAAAATGGCTTCCACTTACTGTTGGCACATCCTAAGAGAGGTTTATCTCTGTAGATCTCATTTCTGTGGTTGGACTGGGGCTTGAACTGCAACACGAAGTTGAACTACCTTCTTCCACTTCTTCTTTTTTAAATTCCACATCCTTATTTTGATTCTTTAGTTTGGAGACAAACTGACCCAAAAGCCTTTCTGTCAGTTAACACCAAAATTCACGAATCTAGGAGCATCCGTTTTTCCAGCTCTATCATCTAGAATTACATCAAGTACCACTGTGAGAGTCCCTCCACCCAGAATGAAAGTGAGGGCCACAGGTGGACTGCATGTGGCTCCAAATTTGAACTCCACTCTTGTCATCTATTCACCCTCAGTTAAACATTGTTTCTGCATTTTTTTTTCTTTCTTTGCCATCCTTGGCAGTATAAACAGAGCCTTTACTAGTATATTGCTCTATTTTCCCACTCCAATCAGTCCACAGGAATGTTTTGTTATGTGCTTGTTTAAACCCCGTGTGTGGTTCCTTATTGCCTTCCTAATGATGGTGTAAGGCCAACAAGGTGGATCAATGAGGAAAAGGGCTTGCAGCCAATCTAAGGTTGATTCCCAGAATATATAGAGTGGAAAGAGAGAACACGTTCCCACAGGGAGTCTTCTGATCTCCTACCCCAACCTACTTCATCCCTACAACCACTTTCAAGCCCACCACAGTCAGATACCAGCTCTATTCTCACCCTGCTATTCCATCACACACTCCTAACTATAGTATTTACATACTCAATAAGTATGGGATGTGAAATACTGAATATTTTTCCATAAGATTTTTTTCTAAGAAGCATCAGTGGTTGAACAGAAATGTCTTGGTTCTAAGGATACTGGGCATCTTACTAATATGTGAGGAAAAGATGATATAAAACTGATCAACAAATTAATTAAGAAAATAAAGATTACTTTTTCAGGTAAAAATAGGGCAATGTGATGGAAACTGAGTCCCAGGAGGAACTGAATTAGACTGGGTAATTGGGCAGCCATCTGACAGGTGACATTTGAGCTGAGCTCAGATTGCTCCAAGAGAACTAGACACACTCAAAACCAAGGAAGGACTATGCTATGCTCTTGGAAGAACAGGGAGAGGTTATAATGGCCCTCAGGTCAGATGGGTGAGACGGCATAGAGAATGATCTGAGGCAAAGTTGCCCAGGGATGAGGTGAAGCTTTCGTATCTTTTTCTAACCACAAGCAGCAAGTCACTGGCCTGTTCCTAGAACAAATGACCAGAGTTTACTATCAACAACACATGGAGCTTCTTTGTGGACAACATGTAATGCATTTTAGGAAAAGCCACAGGCCAGCTGGGGAGAAAAGCACCCAATTAGTCCACTCACGAGATATACAATGGCCCCCAATCTTAATATCACTAAGTGACGTTTCCTAACAACTGAATTTTCATTTGTACTAAGTAATTGATAATGGGCATTATCGAACACCATATCAGCATAAAATTGCCAGGGATGTTAGTAATCATCTGACAAGGTTTTCTTATTCATTCTTGATACATTCTTCTTATTCTTGTCTTACTCATTTTGGCTTGGAAATCTAGATCCCGTGTGAACTATGATTCTATTTTTGTATGTCCCATGAGCTAAGCACTGTTGGTTTAAATAGTTAAAGGGAAAAAATTCTAGTTGGTAACAAATGAAAACGATATGATATGCACGTCCTGATATCCACGAGCCAAGTTTTTCTTCAGCACTTGTACTGGTTCATCTGATCATTGCCAGTGCTTAGGGTTCTAAGCAGTTGCAGAAGTTTGAGTTGGACATCCAGCACTGTTCTAGTCTAATTTCTATTGCCATCATAAGATATCCTGACAAAAAACATTCTAGTGGAGGAAAGGGCTTACAATTCAAGGATTGTCCATTACCATGAGGACATCATGGCAGGGACTTAAAGCATGGTATCTACAGTCAGGAGCTGAGAAGAGATGCATTGGTCCTCACCTCCTGCTGGTGTTTACACTCAACTAGTCTTCTTCACTCTAGTACAGTTTAGGGTCCAGGTCATAAAATGACATTGCCTGCAATGGACTCAATCTTCATATATTGATTAATAGCACTCAAGATAAGCCCCCATAGACACCCCAAAGTATCACTTTGAACTAGATCATTCCCCATTAAGAATCTTCCCGAAAAACTCTAGGTTTTGTCACATTGACAATTATACCTAACCATCACAGGCTCTAAAAAACTTAGCTTCTTATTCTGCACACACAGTGCAGATGTGCATGCACCCACCCACACACATATGCAAAATACACATAAATCACCCTGATAAAATATAACTGTATTTGTTAAGAACAGTTCTTTTATGCTTTATATGGAGTAAATATACATCTCTAAATATAAGTCCCTGACATCATCTACCCCATTCACAGACTCTCTTGTGGGAGTGTTGCTCACCACCAAAACAACATACAATGCTCCTGGGAAGAGTGTCTTTTCCTTGACTCAATTGGAGCCTTGAGATTCTCTGTGGTGTGTCTGGACAGTTTTCACCCATTTGAGCAGAAGTGGCAATACAATGGCCAGTCTAATCTTAAAGGATGGATTAAGGAGGATCTTATAACTCCCACCTGTCCTTCCAAACATCAGTCATCAGGATGCTCGCTATTCATATGAGAAGACCCAGCTAACTTCTGTTTTTATGGTTCCAAGCACCCACACTTCCTGCTGACATGATTCATCACTTGCTTTGTTTAATCAATATTTATTCAGCACCTACCGGGTGCTGAATATAGAACAATACTTTCTAGAGCAGTGAGACTAACAAGAGAAGCAGGAGTCTTAAGCTTTACCAACTCGTGCCCTAATATGGATAACAAGTAATGCTGATAATATCGCTTGTGGTTGAATACCAAGAAATAGCAACTGTGTCTGGCATTTGATACCTCCAAAAGAAAGCATTTGTCTCTCCCTGCAGTGGTCTTACTACAAACATGAACTTTTTGCCTCTTCACTCTGATGGCATGAGATCCTGCCATCATTTTTTGCCTAGCTCCCCAGAATGGCCTTCTGGCAGATCTTTTTGCTTTCTTTATGGACACACTTTGATTCATTCAGATTCAGCACTCATGGGAAGCCTTCAGAGTCATAAATCATATGTCCTCATGCCTCTATGAAGAACCTTCCTCCATGAATCCCCACCCTTCACTTCCTACCCCGTACCCCTGTGTCCTTATGCTCTCCAAGCTCCTGTCTTCCAGCCTTGTCACTGGATCTCCACACCGAGCACAGTACTTTCATTCTGTTCTCACATTTAGCAAACACTTTGCCTCTGTGGGACCTGAGTTTCTTATCCAGCTGGCCCCCTGGGATTCATCTGTGACTTAGTTATAAATGTGACCTCTGTCAAGAATTATCTCTTCCTGCATCAGATTTACTCTATCACAACACTATGCTGCTTCCTTCACTTTAGAGCACTGGTTACTACTTGAAAACACCTCTACTTTTGTTTCCTTGCTTCCTTGCCTTCTCCTTCTTGGTTCTGGAATATAAACCAGACTTCCACACACATACAGCAGGCACTTGACCACTGAACTGCACCATCACCTTTCAATTTTCTTTGTATCACCTCCCTAGCACTCCCTTCTCACCAAATTACAGCTCCACAGGCTAAGCATATCTTCCTCCCTTATCATTGTAAGATGCACAGCAACTGAGGTGGCAACAGAGCATGTGCAGCAATAAATTTAGACCCTGAGCCTAGAAAAGGGCTCAGTGATTAAGGTGCTTGCCTCATAAACATGAAGACCTGAGTTCGGACCCCAGCAAGCCAAGTAAGTTTCAGAAGGACATGGTGGTCTACTCGGAATTCCAGCCTTAGATGAATAAGATAAGACTAGCTACATTGTTGAATTTGGGGTTTGGATATGACACCATTCTTCAATGAATACTGTAGAAGGCCAGTGGACAACAATTCCTTATATCAGCCTTTGACCTTCACGTGCATATACATATATGAAAAACATGCAAACACACATACATGTACCACACATACACACACAAAAATAGAAAAAGGAAAAAATAAGTAGTAAAATAAATTTCATGAATCTTCTTTCAGAAGTCATTGGTTGTTATGTTAGGAAATAACTTTGACTCTTTGAAAACCTTTTGAATTAAAGGCCATTCCGGAAGTCAAAGTCTTGAGTTAAAAAGGAATAGGGTAATTGCCTCAGCTTGATGATGAGAAAATGAAGGTTAATAGGAAATTCTCCTCTTTGACACAAATCAGCATATTGCCTTAAAAGAAAGACACTGAAAAACCTGATCCTCTCCTCTCTAGAGACCTCTCTGTCTAGGATAGTGCCAGGTACACGGCTGACATCAGCAAGGCTAGTTCTGCCTTCAGACACATTAATGTACTAATTTGAGTGATTTCTGTTACTAGGGAAGAGAGAAATAAGCTCAGCTCCATAGCTCCAATATCCAACACACTGTATCACTCATAGGCATTCAAGAATCTGTCAGATTGTGAGCTAAAGCACTTTTCTTCATCTTGGCACATTGGGTAGAAATTTTACTCGCCTGCCATGTGGCTTCAGGGACCAGAAAACATAAACCTCTACACGACTTCCATAATAATCTTGTACTATGAAAAACAGTGCACATGCATGTATTAAATATCCACGTGTTCCAAGACATGTACAGCTTCATCAATGATTTGGCTATAGTTGATTTTATCTTTGCATTTTGAAGTTGATAGTATACTAGAAACAGACAAAAATTTTTGTCTTTTTACTTTACTGAGTCACACGTTGATCATCAACGTGTGACTCAGTAAAGTGGTTACAGGCTGTAATGGGGGAAGGCAAAGCTGAAGAAGACTTTCAAGGACACAATGAATAATGTTTGATGACTCATGGTAGAAAAGAAGGGGACAGAGCCATAGATGACTTTCTTGCTGGGCTGAAGGTGCAGAAAGCCCAGGATAGAATCATTTAAACAATGGAGTTCAGATGTCTAGAAATGAGGAACACTACAGACTGCATTTTCCCAGTGCTGCCTATTTGGACACTACTCTATCGAAGTTCAACTTTGAGAACTACCTTCAGTGAGCTCTGCATATATAACAAGTATGCGAATATGAACAGGAGACAATGCTTACACTTAAATAGATGGACTTTCAACCACAAAAAAGGGCCATATTCAAAGTCATAGTTCTCTGCAGTCATTCAATGGGTCAAGTAGCCTGTTGAAGAAGACACAGCATCTCCTCAGAGTCCATCTTCTTAGGAAGAGTTCAGATTAGTGTTCTAGGACACTCACGTTCATCTTGCAGTTGTCTTTGGTGACTGCCAAAACTGAATGACAGATTGTACCATGTATCAAGGGCTCACAGTTTTTCATAGTATATTTTTAGCAATTGAAAACTGGTATTTGGGGACTTCCAGACTTTACCACATGGGCCCTTCTAGGAGAGGAAGTTCAAAGACCTTGCTATGGTTAATTTTACAAAGCAGAAAGGTCATAAGTTTTCTTTTAATCTGAAACACAATATTTTATAGGAATTAAGAGTCTTTTTAATCTGTGGCTTTTGAATATGGAATGCAAACTTTAAATGGCTCATAATGTCTGGGTAAGGGCATTGCAATTGTGATTTAAAAGCTGAGTAATAGCCTGTATTCAATTAGATTCTTTCTGAGTTATAACATCCCTCTCATTTTAATGGAAAGGTCCTTGACCAATGATGTAAGCAACTGAAGACAAAATTCAACGATAAGCACCTTGGCTTGCACTCTTTGTTTCCTTCCAAACAATGTGCTATGGGCCAGATACTTCCAAAAGAAGTGCAGTCTCCAAGCAGGAGTAAATATTAACTCCTCAAATCTCACTGTGAATGATGCCATCAGAAAGTCAATGTAGTGTTATTTAACAGAAAACAATAAAAGTGTGTTATTCCCAGGAAAATGCATGGAACTGGACATTGTTATAAGTCTCACAAAGACAACTATTTATGCTTTCTTTCATAGTAAATCCAAAGAGGAAAAATGTGAAATAAAAGGGAACTATAGGGTATTTAGAAGGGAAAAAATGGGAGAATAAGAAATGGAGATGGAGAGGGTGAATATGATCAAAGTATATTGTATACATAAATGGTGTTGTTATAATGAAACCTCTTTGAATTATTAATACATTTTTAAAAAGAATAACAAATGAAAATAACAAAATTAGGGTAGTGATGCAATTGTAGCTCTTTGTTTTAAGGATTAGATAGAGAGGTCCTCTCTGTGCTTTCTTGTCCTCAGAATGCATGTTTACATGAAACTTTATGCATTAATGTTCATAGAGGCAAAGCCCCCAAATGGAAACAATCCAAATGTTGACCAACTAACAACTAAAACTAATTTGGCATATTCAACAGTAATAAGGACTGGCATGTGGATATGAGCTACAATTTGGATGAACCATTAATATGTCATGGTATCCCAATCACAAAAGTCACTGTTGCAAGGACATTTTCCCTGAGGAGACAGAGTAGCACCACTCCCTCCTCCCGAAAGACCCAAGGACAAATGACAACACCATTCCATCCAAAGTTTCCCTTGGAGCCAATGAGCCTATTGGGCTTAGTTACAGACTGTGAGTGAGAAGGTTTGGTAAGAACGTAGGTGACCCAAAAGTCTCCACACAGCATGGATGATGGCTTCTCCATGGTCACAGAGATGGAGAACCTCTTATTATTTTCCCCCACCTATATACTCTAGTATGTTTCTAAAACCTTTTGGCTATATGCAATTAAGACCAAATTCTATAAAAATCACTGGAAAGACTGGCTGGACACTTGGTTAAAGGTCCAGTGACCCTTCCCATGTCCTCACCATATGAGAGAAGGCCCGGTCATTAGTGAATCACTCAGGTAGGCACAGCTGACCTGATGAATATAACACTCATTTGCTCAGAAAGTAGGGCAATGTGTCAACCACATAAACCTGACTTCACTGAAATGGAACATGAGGCATAGGAATCAGATTAGTGGTTGATACTTCTCGGGTACTGGGGAAAAGGGAATCTGCTCTGACTGCTAGGAAATAGGATTCCTTGAGTTGTGACAAAGGCATGCTAAATGTTAATAGAGATGATGGTTGCACAACTCTGAGTATGCTCAAAATCCACAGGAATTTCCCCTTCAAAATGATATGGCCCATGATAGATGGATTATATCTCAAAAATACTCTCTTGTGTTTAAAGAGGTTGTTCTAGGTTATGAGGTTAGGAAAGGTATAGTCATAGAATAACAATGAGTCATTAAAACACATATATATTCATGTGCTTTAAAATGAATAAATTAAAAATACCAAAGGAATTATATATAGTATGGAAAAATTAACTGCATTTTATCTATTTAATTTTATTCTGTGTGTATTTGTGTTTTGTATACATGTATGTTTGTGCATCACATACATGCAGTATCCAAAAGAGGGCATCCGATCCCCTGAAACTGGAGTTACAGACCATTGTGAGCTGCCATGTGTGTGCTTGGAATCGAATCTGAGGCCTCTGCAAGAGCAGCCAGTGCTCTTAATCACTGAGCCATCTCTGCAGGCCTTGACTGCATTACTTTTTATAATTTATCCCCAAAGCAGATTCTATGACATCTGCTTTATTAGTCACTGATCTCATCGCTACAACAAAATACCCAACAAAGCCACTTCTAGGAGGAAGTGTATATGTTGGCTCACAGTTTGAGGGTACAGTTCATATGGTGGAGAAGTCCTGGTAGCAGGAGCTTGAGGCCTACAGGTCACCCTGCATCCACAGTCAGGAAGTACAGAGTACTGCCAGTACTCAGCTTGCTTTCTCCTTTCTATTCACTCTAGAAACCAAAGCCCATCAGAAGGTACCACCGATAATTAAGGTGATATTCCTTCCTCAATTAAACTAATCTAGAAAAGCCTTCACAGGTCAGGTAGACCCAGAAGCAGGTTTATCTCAATAAACCCTCATGGATTTACAGACACTTGGAAATCCTATGAAGCTGGTGATCCAGATCAACCCCCATGCCTGCTTATACACAATAAAAACTCACTTAAAATGAATGGATGATTTGAGGCCAGCCTGGTCTACAGAGGGAGTTCCAGGACAGCCAGGGCTACACAGAGAAACTCTGACTCAGAAAACCAAAAAAAAAAAAAAAAAAAAAAAAAAAAAGGATGAATCAATCAAATATACGGTCTTGGGATTTAAAATATCTGATGTCCTGACTTTCTGTATGACACAAAAAATGAGTTATAGAGTTTAAGAAAGAGAAGAGTTTTGGGTGAACTGTAGTTTGTTCTGTTTTGTTTGTTTATTTTTCTGTTTATTTATTAAGAAACTGGTAGCTACTTGAAACCTGAGATCTACAGAGAATAAGTTGAGGATTTCTTGAAAGGAGAAAGACAAACACAAAGAACCTCCATGGGCCCCACACCATTATGGAAGAAGGGTTGTGGGCTGCACTGTGGGAAAAAGCATAGAGAGTCGGCCATGGTGACCAGGCTGCTATATCAGCATAGTGCCCTTCTGAGGGAATCAGAGCCACCGTGCTTCTTCCTCGGCATCCCACGTGGTGGGCTTTGCCTGCCGCCCTGGATCTAACTGGTCAGGAGGCATGCTGGTGAAGCACAGGCCTTGATGCTGATGGAGCGTTTGTTATTGTCACTGCTCTCATCTTTCCTTATGCAGAATGTACAGTTGTGCAGTTCTCAAAAAAAAAAAAATTCAATGCTCAAAAATAATTCATTGACAGAAAGGGCAGCTACCCAGATCCGACCATGATAGCACACTACTTATGGATGGTTCTTCACAGGTTATGCAACCTAAAGTCTATGGCTTAGTCAGAACTAGAAGGAACTCCCTTTAGAGCACAGTGAAGTTATTTAAGAGACATTCTCTCACATAGTTAGCAATAAATGAGGGGAAAAAACACAATGGTGGTGTTGCTTTCTGAATGTGGTAAAATGTGTTTATAAAGCAAGTACAGTAAATGTGTCTTCTCCAATAGCTCTCAACATTGGTGTCTTAACCTCCTAAATTATGTGGCATTTCCTTTTCAGTTCACAATTAAACCAGGACGGACCTTAAGCATGAGTTACTTGTTCACTGTGGAGCTGCTCACACCTCAGTTAGGACGGATGGATTACCTTAACCAGCCATCTTTTTTTGTCCTTGCCTGTAACAGCTGGAACAACATACCATGGGTACTAACATAGCGAGCCTTCTCAGCCCTAGGGTAGTAAAAGCAATCCACTCCAGACTTAGCAGTGGCATTTAGCCAACTGAGAAATGGCCCTTGTGCACTTAGCCTGAAGTCTAGAATCGTTTTAACCAGCAGAATGGCTTCTGCAAGAAAACCACAGAAACTCCTCAGTACAGCACAGAAGGAACTAGAAAGTAACAGGGCTGCAGTCAAAGACACTGAACATCGTGGGCCTAACACTGCAAACACAGGCTTGAGGCCATCAGTTCAGAAGAGTGTTCCTTTCCAAGTGCCTGACAATACAGCCCTTATAAAATGCTTGCCACCAGATGAGGAGCTCGGCCAAGGGCCAGTGCTGTCTGAGATCTGTTCCATGCTACTGAACTATACCAATTGTGGAACAGAGCTGTATTAAAGAGAACAGGAAGTCTGTTGTGGCCAAGGCAATTTGTAGTGGTCTGAAAGCACAGACTTCTCAGAAAGGAAATTCTTTTTAAATGTATTAATACCCTTAGCAAGTAGAACTCTTTAACCTTCTATTTTGAACAAGTTACTTATGCTCTACCACAATCATTTTAAACAAATATAAAATAAATGGGAAGGGACCAAAGTTTTGAAAGATTTAACCTCATGGCCTATTAGTTGTTTCAGACAAATGTTCCAGTGTTCTACTGAGATAGTTAGCATGTTACAGCATGTGCACACATGCATAAGCACATTGCCATTCTTATGCCATGCATGTGTGGTACAGGGTATTTAGCATACACAGAAGTTGCAAAATAATGTTCTAGATTTATCACAGGGTTTCATGAGCATGGCTCTACTACAATGGTCTTATTTAATAGGGGTTCAGCATCGTTTCTTGATGATAGATCATCAGAAATCTTCCAATGCATTGTATACATGATGAGGTGGGTTGCCTAACTCTACAGGAGTGACTTCTAGCCTCATGAGTTACACATAGATATTAACTTACATATTTGTCTATCTTCATGATGCTGGGTCATTAATGCAATAGCCATGTGAGTGATTATGCTTTCATACTGAACCCAGCTCCTGAAACTCACTGTTTTGTTTCTTAACCTGCTAAACCAATTAGGTACCCACTCTTTTTAACCAGCTAAGCAGTGATCCTAAGAGGACAATAAGTTTGTTGTGTCACTCTGAGCCTTGTTTGGAATCATGCTACTCCCACAGGCCTTAAGGACTATCTTAGAACGGCTGTAATTTAATAAATGAAAGTAAAAATAAGGAACTAAGGTCATCATTTTGGGAAATGAGAAAAAAATATCGACTCTTTTTTTGTTTAACAATATGACTGTTGTATTTTTTATGTTATAGAAAACAAACACATAACCTTCATTTTTAATACTTTCTGAAAACAAAGCAGGTAGCCCTGTATATCTGTGAACTGTCTTGCCAAAGTCATGCCTGGGCCACTGACCTCTAAACAAGAATCCTCAAGGCTCAGTCTAGACAGAGTTATTAGTATTCACAGAGAGACTGACACAAACAAACTTGAGGGAAGAAATGTACAAGGAATTAGAAATGGAAAAAGTCCAGATATTGCTAACCTGGCTCCATTGCACTCTACACAGAAACAACCACTTCCTGGTCTGTCTGCAGACTTCTGCTTCATCTGCAAGATCTACACTTGCTCTCTTTGTCTATACTAGGTTTAAGATGCCAATCAAGCTCTAGCATCCTATAGGTGCCAAGACATCCAGAAGCTTGGCGAGCTTGCCCTGTCGCTGTATGTCAAGCTGAGCATTACCTTCAGATACTGAATGGAGTATCCGGAACACTCCCACCCCACCGCACCCCCTTTATTTTAATCCTCTGATCTTAGATTCACATGGCATTCTTCCTCTTTCTCATGCTGAAACCCACACTTCCCACATGCATGAGTATGTACATACTCCCAAAGACAACTCCATGTATCATACCCATTCACACATGCACAGGAAAACACAAATTGACATAGTACAGGCATGCACATGCCACACTTATGAACAGCATGCAAAGTTATGCCATCTGTACACACTACAATAACACATTCTTATGCCCAACCACAACCACATGCATACACTATACTACTCACATGGACCCACTGAGCCGCTGGCCACACCCACACATAGCAGAAACTCTGACACTTTTATATACATTCACATGTCCTTACACTCAACACAAACTATAGGCATACACTCAGAAAATTCAACAGATAACCGGCTATGCTCTCTATTGAATATTAAGGTTATGGCAGTGTCAAAAATTATTTTCCTGCACGGGACTAGCATCAGGCTGAAGAGAATATTTAAAGAATATGCCAAGCCTGAGATCAGGAATGACCCACAGCATGGCTATTGCTGGCAAGCTGATTGCAGCACCCATGAGCTCAGAAGGTGAAACGCTAAGACCCGTCATGTACCTGTTTGTCCTAAACTAAGAGTGGGTTTTGAGATTCTTGCCTATTTCAACCACTAATCCTTAAGCATGCCTTGCATCAGGACCAGTTTAAATAAACTGTAGTTGAAACTCTTAGGAATCATTTCTGTTTGAGAGGATGTGTGTATGGTAGAAAAACTCTCAGTGATTGGTACCATGAGTGGAACTGTCAGTCCTTTCCCACATAACCATGAGAGTGTACAGACTGAAGGAAGCCCGTGGCCATGACACAATCACTGGAAAAAGAAAAGCCAAAAACTGGAGACAAAGCAAGCTTTGGGATTCTAGTCTAAATGTTTCAAGGCATACTTTACATATCAGTTTATGTGAACCTATTTAATAGGATGCTTCTTGTTTAAGTAGCTATTTGTTTGAATTTGTGAAAAACCCTTTAATTATTTCAACAGAAAATAACATTTAAAACCTGACCTATTTGTTTCAAAGTCCAAATTTATTGTTCTTCTTCCAATCTATTCCAATCTGTATACACACACACACACACACACACACACACACACACACACACACACACTTCCTAAAAGGGGCAACATCAGCATGTTACTATTTAGAATAGGATTTTGTAAGTTTTAAAAACTCATTTCCAATTTATTTTAACAGAAACAGCAGGAACAGTAACAAAGATTCCAATAGAAACAAGTCACAAACACAGGTGTTCACATTTTTTCCTCTCAGTAGTAAAAGCGATCTTAAAACTTTTGAGTTGCACACATGAAGCAGCAACTAGGGGGGTGGTAGCAGCCATGTCTTTAGGGCTGTTTGGCTCATTCTCGTTTTTATAGGGATTAAAGCAGTAAAGGTGGGGAAGCCTCTCTGCCCAGCTCTATGACAATCTGTTCCGGTGTTTGCGGGATAGTGGTTCACTCTGCTTTCAAGATGCAAGGCTTAATTTCTTTTCATTGCTCCTCCTAGACAGCCACGGTTTCTTGGGATATCCGAACACTCTATTCGACGGTACCAGAAGAGGCAGAGCACAGGGCAGAAAGTCTGCTGGTGAAAGAGGTAAATGTGGTGCTTTTATTCATTAATCTCTAAAATGTTTGCTCCCACCCCCAGCTACCCACCAGGCAATCTTAGCTTCCTTCTCTACCACTATCCTCCAGCATGCTCATCTGAAAAGGGGAAATTTACATTCACCACATATTTAAACCCCATCTTTCTGTAGCCATTTTTGATTGTGCGGTAACTTGTTCTGTTTTAGGATTCTCTTTCCTTTGTTCTTTTTTTTTTAAACGTCCACGCTGAGGAGAATTTGAGTATGTTAATAGGAAGATTTGATTTTGTTTTACTACTGCAGACAGCGTGTGTAAAATGAAGAAGACTGTACCTCATGAGAATATTGGATTGTACAGCATGTTCTCTTAACTGCTATGAAAAGGGGCGATGATAAATTTCTCTGGGCATCTTGACGGACTGACTTGAATTCAGTTGGTGGAACAGTCTCCTTATCTTCTAACCAGACACCAGGCTGCACACAGCAGCTGAGCACCAAATATATCAAGTCAAAAAAAGCAGATAAACTGCAATTTTTCTATGTCACAAAATAAATAAACAGCCTAGCAGTGGTGGCACAGGCACTTGGGAGGCAGAAGCAGGTAGGTTTCTGAGTTCGAGGCCAGCCTGGTCTACCAAATGAGTTCCAGGACAGCCAGGGCTACACAGAGAAACCCTGGCTTGAAAAACCACAATAAATAAACAAACAAACAAACAAACAAACAATAGTGTCTGGGGCAGGTAAATAACTAGGAAATAAGAGAACAGCACCCAGAGTCCCCACAGAAGGGCAAGCAGTTCAACAGAGTGTCCAGTGCCAAGGGATATTTTGGAAGGTCTGTTTCTCTTATTACCTAAGAAAGAAATTTCACAGGGATAAACATTTAAATTAGAAAAAAAAAAAAGAAACAAAAGTTACAAAAGGGTAGGAGAACAGTTTAAAATGGAAGCAAGGAAGACTGACAAATTTAACTCTGTAAAAGTTTAAATTTCAGTATGACAACTAGTATCCTAAAAAAATTTAAAAAAAACAATAATTAAGCCATCACCTACGACTCTTTATATCTTCTAATATATACAGGATGCATATAAATTCCTAACAGCCAAAATTTTAAAGATCCATTTTTTAATGTATATGTGTCTGTGCCTGTGTGAGCTGATATGCTCCCTGTGCATGCAGGTGGCTCTGGAAACAGGACAACAGACCCCACGAAATGTGGCTTTTATGCTACTGTAAAATGGCGGTTATGGGTGCTAGGAACCAAACAAGGGTCCTCTGCAGGAGCACTTAGTGCTCTAACCACTAGGCCACTTCTCCAATATTCAGAACTCTGCAGATCTTGATATGTGAAAGACAACCCAAGGAAATATATCCAAAAGATAGCCAAAGGTAGGTAAATATAGTTAGGCAAGAGCCACGTCTTGGGTCCATGTACTTGTGGCCTTGGAAATACAAATTGAAGTGAAATTCTCATGTAATACAAAAAAAATTGACATGAAAATATTTTATTATGGTGACAGTAAAGGGGAAATGCCATTGCCACACGGTTCAAAATAAGCCCATAACTTTTGAAGTATGATCCACAAGTAACCTTAAAGTCTCATATATATGTATGTATACATATACATATATAAACAAGCATAAATATGTGCAGATATAAGTATAAGCCTTGTAGTGCTGATTTGGAAATTTTTAAATATCAATAGGGATTCTGTTTAAAATATTTTGTTAGCATAGCTATATTTTGTAATAATGCACAGCCAATAAAATATATGTATTTAAAAGCCAGGCAGGGTGGTATTTAATTCCCGGACTCAGGAAGCAGAGGCAGGTGAATCTCTGAGTTCCAGGCCAGCCTGGTCTACAGAGGGATTTCCAGGATAGCCAAGGTTACACAGAGAAACCCTGTCTCAAAAATCAAGTGTGTGTATTTTTGTGTGTGTGTCTTTTTATATACATATATAGATATATATGTATTTAAATATCTGTTTGAACTTCTGTAATACATTGTTATGAGAAAAAATTCTAGCCACAGATTGTGAAGTATGATATTACTAAAGATGTAAAACTCATTAAGCCCGCGCATAAATATGCAATATTAGGTCTTGTAGGTCAAAGATATATAAAAGTGAATTTTTCAATTAAAAACACTTTCTGAGAAATTAATTCAAATGCTGAGTAATTAATTTTTGAATGCTGCCAGAATTGGCATACATGGCCAGTTAACCCAAATCCCACAACCAACTCAAAACTTTCTCCACTGATCTTTAACAATGTATGTTTTCATGTTTAATGCTGTCACCTGGAAACCACATGGGTTCAGTGCAGGAGGCCTCCCAGGTATGTGGGCTCCTAGAAATCTGAAGTTCTGTGCTTCCAGAGCTGCTGGACTACATCTTCCAATATCGTTCACTCTTGCAGTTCTCTAAGGAAGTCACCTTTCCTTGCCTTCTTTTTTGTTACTTTTCCTGTGGGAAAACATCTTTCCTTTGCTTTCATTCTACTTTGCTTGCCGTTCAACCCCTTGCAGACTTCTCTCTCTTCTACTCCCAGTTTCCCACATCTCAAAGAAAAGAATTCCTCCAAAGAACGGAAACAAAGAAGAAAAGAAATATTTCATTTTTCTGTTGATTTTCTGTATCGCCAACAACACAAAAGGCCCTGGATTGTACTTGGTTTGAAAGATGGAGATGAAGCAGAGCCTGTGTTTTACAATCTGGGAAGCAGGAAAATGCTACTTACAAGGGCTCACCCCCCAGTAGCCAGGCCTGCAGGTGGCAGATAAAAAGGAAAAGGGTTTACAGAGAGCTGCTTTAAGATGAAGAAATGCACACACACACACACACACACACACACACAGACACACACACACACACACACACACACACACACACACACACACCACCACCACCACCACCACCACCACCACCACCACCATCCATCCATAGAATAATGCTGAAAGAACAGTCTTAACCTCAAATACTAATAGCAGCCAATCATTACTGCCTACTTGCCTTGTGCCAGATAGGCATCTAAACCATTCACTTATAATAATTATGAAGAAATGTTACAGCAAAGCATCCTCTTTTAAAGTTGAGGAAACTGTGTCAAAGAAACATTAAGAAACTTACACGGGCAGTATCAAACAAGCAAGAATATATTCAGTGTCTCATCCCAGGCCACAGAGGCAGAGTCCCTTGACTTTTGATGGACAATGCTAACTGCCAGTGTGAAGCTTTACCCTAGTGCCTACTGGAAGGAATCTGCCCTTGCAACCATGCTGCAGCCTCTGCCCAGGCCATCCTGGTAGATACAGTTATTAGACTGCACAGTAGGAACATTGTTAGAGTTTCTGAAAACAGATAAATAAAGCTAGCACTAAAGTGGACTCAGACATTTGCAGGGTTTTTGCAGAATGCTGTACTGAGCTTGCTTCTTGTTCCTCCCTGTATCAAATTGCCCAATGACTCCATGTGGTGGCAAGGACAAATGTCGTGGTTGCTAGGCAACAAATTGGAAAGAATCTAGTTTCAATACATCTGGCTCAATAAAAATCTTGAATTTTCTCTCACATTACTCTACACTGACAGTGCACAGCTTTTTGTCAAAGGCAGTGGGCATTCTTTTCCTTAGTCTCGAATGATTTCATAATTTTAAAGGGAATTAAATAAAACGAAGCCTGTTTCCCTTTTCTGCTTAGTGATTATCCTCCCTGTCTAGTAGAAGAAGCCCGGGTGTTTCCCACTCAATAGTATTGACTCATTTTGTATCTATAGTGTTGCCAGTTATGAAAACATCTAGCCACAGTTCAGCAGCAGTGTACATTCAGGACCACAGTTAAGCATCCTGCAACCCAGGCAACATAAACTCACTTTACAGCCTCATGCACAAGCACAAGTTAATTTTCCTAATTGCACAGAGTGGCAATCTAACCTCAGCTCACTCTGACTCTGGACTCCAAATGTCTCTAAACCTCTACACTTTATATTTCCATTAGTAACAAAGAAACATGTTGTTTATTATTTTGGCATGCCATTAGTCTTTCTGCCACAGTTTCTCCATCTTCTATAGGACCATTAACCTAGTGATGTGATCCTGAAAAGTAAAACTAGCAAAAGTATGGAAAAACAATGAGTTGGGGAGATTGTCTTTATCCTCCAGAGTACTTTATATACTTCTAGAGAGCCATTAAAAATAAGTAAAATCAATGTTCCTGGGAAAAAAACAGGCACCACTCCCACTGGGGACCAGGGCAATGAAAGAGTCTATGTATAGAAGTCATGGTTCCTGAGCAAAGCTTCTATAGAAAAGTTTCTGTTTAAATATGCACAAAGGGGCAATATGAAGCTGAGCCCACTAACTTAAACTAAGCTGCTGGTTTATTCTCTCTTAACAAAAGAAGATGAAGGAACAGCAGAGTGAGCAATATGAGAGCTTACAAGAAAACAGGCCCTGGGGGCAGATGAGTGAAGAGGGAGACACTGGCCAAGGATTAGCTTTCCAGTTGCTTTGATACCAAAGCCCATTTGGTTAACAGAACCCAACCACTCTATAGGAACAAAATTGACATAAAATGAGAAGAAAATAATAAAGTCAAGAATATAGGTCTTACTTTGGTCCTAGAATAAGATACTTAGGGACTAAGTGTTATGGAAACCTTAACTTAAAAACAGAAGTACATGCCTTCATGCCTGTAGCTAGACTGGTACATAGATGAACACAGTCCTGATGTCCTATTGTTATGTGGACAGTACAGAGTTACCATGGAAAGCTCATATTTTATGCACACTAGAAATAGTGGAGTTCTCTAGGAAGAGAAGGAAAATAGGACTTATGTCTGAAGAGAAAATATGTAGTATATTTAAGGGAAGAAAACTTGAAGGAGCCATAGAAAATTTATACTAAAAGCTCAAAGACCTCCTACCTTGAATTAAGTCACAATCAATTTCATATTGGTAGGATTATTTTGCAGAAACACAGTTCACCAAAGTATTTTCAAGTACTACACAGACAGAGACACACAAACACACACACACACATACACACATACACAGGGGGGAGAGCAGGATTAACTTTAACTAGTAGACATCCATTCAAACCATTTTAGAAGCAAATATGTTATAAACTATTTTCCAGATTTACTTGACCATGGATAAAACAATCTGTTTTCTCCTGCTATTTTGAGAAACACATTTGATAAATGCTGGCCTTAAGCTGATACAAAGAAATCACCCTGAATGAAGGACTAAATACATTTCAACTAAAATACATGGAGCTATCCAGTAAAGCTAACATGCATGTTTGTCTTTGGAGCATCTACTAATGATGCAAAGGAGAATATTGAACCTCCAAGAGCAAGGGAGTGGTAATTTCTCCTCATAACCAAATCTCTACTGTTAATTCTTACTGTTGTGATCAAAATGTCTGCTTTTGTTCATGGGTGGCTCATTACTTGGGCACAATTTCCAAGCAAGCATCTGAGAAAGCTGTTCTGTGAACTCTTCCTCATCAAGAAAATTGCCAGAATAAACAGGGCCAACTTCATGTTTAAAGTCAATAATAATGACCAGAAAGGCCAAAGAAACATACTTTTTCAGCCATTAAATACCTCCTCTCAATCCCGTGAGCAATTAATAGGCTATTTTTCTATTTTTCTGAAAGTAAACTTGGGTCCAGGAGCATAAACATGATGTTATTGCTGCTGCCCCCAATTTAGCTCGCTGAAGTTAATTATGGCAACTCTCTGAAGGGTTAAGTTCTTTAAATAGAAAGTTCCTTTCCCAGTGACCATTGTTACTGTGGATCATGGTGAAGTTAAGTTAGCAGGGAAGCAATAAAAGGTATCAACCACTCCCTGTATGGCTGGACTGGATTAATTATTTAGCATGTATCACTTTGCTAAGCAGATGTCTCCCATCTGCTTCCTGAAGAGTGCAGCACCAGGAAAGGAGTCACACACCTGTGGTCAGACTTACACTTCAATCTGATGAGCACCCCCTGAGGTTTGCTGAGAAAAGGAAGCAAGGTTCACATAGCAAGAAAAAAATATAATAATAAAAAAAAAACCCACTAAAGGATAGAGTGGTTCCTGGGGTTAGTGTCAAAGCCTGAAGAAATGTCAGGCAGACATGAGATTATTAATATTCCAGGAGGGTGATTCTACAGACCTATAATAACAAGAATAGCATTGTTTTCATGGTAAAAGTAACGAGCTAATAAAGGAGAAAGACCTTGGCAGGATTTGGGGACTAAGAAAGAAAGGAATAGAGAAGAATGATCCAAAAGTCACTGACACATATAGCTTGGACTACTGTGACATTAACTTAAATAAGAGATGTAGAATAAAGTAAAGATTACTGGTGCAGGCTTTGAAATATGGAAGAGAAGCCTCTGTACTGAGGAAAGGGAAGTGGAAGGGAGACAGAGAGAGAAGGGGAGGGGAGGGGAGGGGAGGGGAGGGGAGGGGAGGGGAGGGGAGGGGAGGGGAGGGGAGGGGAGGGGAGGGGAGGAGAGGAGAGGAGAGGAGAGGAGAGGAGAGGAGAGGAGAGGAGAGGAGAGGAGAGGAGAGGAGGACAGAGACAGAACGATAGAAGACATACAAGAAAGAGAGGACTGTATAGGTTCAGAAAATAGATGAGCTGGGTTTGAATGGGTGGCCAGGACTCTTAGTTACATCCCCAACTAAGGGGCTGTTAAGGAGGACCTTGCATAAATAGAAGGGGGCAGAGATGGGGCCAGCCAAGAAGTGGGACAGGAAGACTGAGAACTGATACTCAGAATCAAACAAAAATGAACAGCAAAAGTGCATTTACAGCAAGCTCACCGAATGTGGTAATTTGGAGTCATTAAGGGTCTTGAAGAGAAAGTTTTGGAAGTTAGTGGTGTGGACTGGTTATAGTTGTAGTATATTAAAGCCCAAGACGATGTGGGAAATGCTACCATCAAACTGCTATCTGTAAAGTACCTTGGGAGTAAATTCAATAAGGTGTTGTGCTCTTGAGGCAAAGTGCTTTATGCACAGAGAAGGTAAAAGTTGTTCACTGAGTCATGTATTGATCTTGAAGTTACATACCAAAGTACCATTCACTAATGGAAAAGGCAAAATTTCCCAACATAAAAAGCACTGTAGTGAAGGAAATTCATACTAAGAGGAGTGCTGAGAATGCGTTTTCTTCCTCTTTCCCTCCTTCCTGTCTTGCCACCTAGATTTTGCCAGAAGGCATTCAGTGAGCTCAGGAGAAAAATGGGAAGTACAAATTAGAAGCCACATCACATGGTTTCCTAGGACAGGGATAGAAGTTAGCAGAGTTGGAGGGCAACTTGCCATGATTTCAAGTGAGCTTCACACTGCTCACCTTTGTTAGCGAGAAGGAATGCGTCGAGTGGTAACAGTTACTTACCTTGTTTCAAGAAAACTTCATTTTATTTTTCTTCCTGGATAAAATGATGAATTTCATGTCTGACTTTGAACTGCCAGGCACATTATGCTGAATCCATTCATCCAAAGTGTCTTTGCTTAGTGTACTTGATAGAGATGTTTTTATACCTAAAGACCATGAAATCAATAAATATGAAAGTCTTTCAATAGTTTATTTGGGAGAATAGGTTGTATTCATAATTAAAAAGGATTAAACATATGCTATTTCCTGTTCTGAAAACACTGACAGCAGAGGAAGGACACTTAGACTAAAGGCCAGTGTTTCTTACTTTAAAACTGACTTCTGTTCTATAACATTAGGCTACAAAATCCATTTACATTCCTAAGAACATTGAGAGGCATGAAACATTTAACTCCAGCCATTAAAAAATTATATATTCTCTCCCAACAAAATTAGGATTAATAACAATATTTCATTTGTGTATGTATGTTGGCGTTTATGGTTGATAGTTTTATTAATGAATGAGGTTCTGTTTCTTGAATAAAAGTTTTGTTGGAAGTTGAGAGACTTCATTTGGTGTATAGTTTTTAAAAGATAATTTTGAATTGAGGCTTATTGTATGGTTTTGAAATTTTAATGGGAATATTAAAGGATATTAAATATGAAACTTATTGGAGATACTAAATGTCAGTTTTCCTGTTTGGTCTGCTCTCATTTTCACATGAGCATTCAATTTATATCATAGCTAGACAGACCATAGATTAGGATGTTCAAAAGCAAACTGTTAACACCACATTTACTAATACTAAGCACACAAAAGACAAGAAAGGTAAATTAAATGCATATAGAATTGAGTGATTTCAGGATAAAACATACCACAAAAAGTCCTGGTGAAAATACTGGAAAAATTATCATTTTTCATTTTAGTAACCTGAAGAAATTAATTGTCTGTTCACTAAAATCTCTAGAAAAAAACAGTCTTGGTAAATACAAAGAAAGGGACCTTCCAATATAAAGTTGGCTTCTTCATGGGAACAATAAGTTCCCTACCCTGGCCCCCATAAAATGTTAAGCAGTGGAAAGAAGCCCATGTGTACCAGTTGGGAAACTTGGAATGTAATACTATGAATTCAGTTTTTGAGTTGAAACTGAGTCTTCCAGTCATATTGAATTATAACCCAAGTCTTATGTTTACATGAGAGGAATTTTTGAATCATAAAACAATTGCCAAGGGGTTTTAGTGTCAGCCATTATTCACATCCTAAAAAGTTACTAGGAAGTCTTGCCAAGGGATTACAATATGTATTTCCAGGCTAGGCCCAAATGTTATTTGTGAAAGTTCAGCTGATTGCTTTGATAGAGCACGTTTTAAGAAAATAAATCAACATGTGTCTCATTGTTAACTTAAGTTTAGCAGAGCTGTTGTGAGAGCTTTCAGACTACTCTCAATTTCAAATTAACTGCAGAAAAAAATGGCAATGGCCTTCACTTCTTTCATTTACAGAGACGACTTCATAGACATTCTGATTGCTATGAGCATATTGAGTCTGCATATGTACATATAGCACTATCTAATACCATGTGATTTTTTAAAAAATATTTTTATTTAATGTGCATTGGTGTTTTGCCTGCATGTATGTCTGTGTGAGGATGTCAGAAGTTCTGGAACTGGAGCTGCAGACAGGCATGAGCTGTCATGTGTATACTGGGAGTTGAACCCGGGTCCTCTGGAAGAACAGCCAGTATTCTTAACCACTGAGCCATCTCTCCAGCCCCTCCTTCATGGGATATTTTTAAAGGCAGAATTGAAGTTCATCCTGTAAGATTATTCCATAGTATCTGAAATTAGGTCATGTGTATATCACAGTGTTTGTGGTGTTTAATCTCATTTTTCCTTCCCAGCTGAGTGTTTGACAATCTTGTTAGCTGTCCAACTTGGGTTTTAGGCAAGCAGCAATTAATTGTTGTGCATTAAGGGAACGCACAGCATGGGGGATCCAACTGAAGAAGCCATTGTTCCCTGTGCTTTTTCTTTTGTTTCTATGATAGCCATGTGTTAGGTGACCACGTGTGCTGCTTTGTAGGACCAATCCCTTGTGCTGTTGACCTGGCTAATGGCACCTCTGTTCCTGCTGAAAGGTCTCATGTAGGCAATAAATTATCCAGTCATCTGTTCAATGTGTAATTTGCCTTTATTCACTTAATTTCCCGATGCTTCATTTTCAACATGGATTCAATAGCCACGGCACAAGTATAAAAATTGTTGTATTTCACAAATGTAGAATTACTCAGTGAGGATGAAGAACCACAATGGTTTCTTTTATGGTCGCTTTCATTTTTTCTGGCAAGAAAATACTTGTGTGATTAAATAAACCTCCATAGCCAGAAGGGAAAATAATTTTATAACTAATAAGCCATTTGTTACCTTTCGAGTACTCTGTAGCCAAAATCTAATCATCAGCCCTTTGAAGAGGTTGACAAATTGTATGGCCAAACAGAAATTGCTAGTTTGGAAATCATAACATGATTTGAATTGCTCCTAATGCTCCTCTGAAGAGGGAAACAAAGTGGGAAATGAAATATTTTCTTTATACCACTTGGGGGTGTAGCTTGTAACTCCCCACTTTTCTAAAGTACTTATATTCTTTACTTCAGTCATTTTTTTTAAAGAAAAGGACTATTAGTTGTTATAGTTTTAATATAAAATGCCTCACATGGACTCCTGTGTTTGAAGAGTTGCAGTGTGGCCACCAGTGACAGTGTTTCAGAACTAGGAGGTGAACCTCGCTGGAGGAAATGGGTGACCTGGTGAGAAGCACTGACTGTTGTATGCAGTCCCTACTTCCAGGACTTTCTATGTTTCTTTACCTGTGGCAGTGTAAGCAAGAAGTCTCACACTGAGCGGTGCCTTCTCTACTGTGATGAGCTGTGCACTTCCCAACTGTGAGCCAAAATAGACCCTTCCTCTCTGGAGTTGCCTCTTCTCCTATAATTGGTAGCAGTGGAGAGAAAAGTAACTAATTATTATTATTATGTATCAAATACATATTGAATAGCCCCTGTGATGATCTGTATATGCTTGGCCCAGAGAATGGCACTATTAGGAGGCATGGCCTTGTTGGAGTAGGTGTGTCATTGTGGGTGTGGGCTTTAATACCCTCATTCTAGATGCCTAGAAGTCAGTTTTCCACTAGCAGCCTTCAGACAAAGATGTAGAACTCTCAGCTCCTCCTGCACCATGCCTGCTTGGATGCTGCCATGCTCCTACCTTGTTTATAATGGACTGAACCTCTGAACCTGTAAGCCAGTCCCAATTAAATATTATCTTTATAAGACTTAGCTTAGTCGTGGGGCAGTAAAACCCTAAGACAGCCCCCAAAAGTAAAATCATGGTTAGAGTACAATACTGTTTTTAAAACCTGTATGCTGGGTCTGGAGAAATGTCCCATTGGTTAAGAACACTTGTTGCTATCACAGAGGATCTGGGTTCAGTTTGCAGCACCCACAGGGAAGCTCATAACTATCTGTAAATCCCATTACAGGGGACCTGATGCCCTTTTCTGGTTTCTACAGGCATCAGGCAAGTGTGTAGTCCATACATAAAAAATCAGGCTGTTATCCACATAAAATAAAGGTAGGGGCTGGAGAGATGTTTCAGCAGTTAAGAGCACTGGCTACTCTTGTAGACTTGTGCTCAGTTCCCAGAACTCACACCACAGCTAACAACCACCTGTTATTAGGGCCCAAGATCACCAGAGAATGATACCCCAAACTCGAATAGTATGCAGAAGCAAAGAACATTTATTCAGCTGAATTTCCTGCATGCAGAGGTCTCCCCATTTGTGAATGTAGACCCCTAATGGGCTCTCAAGACCAGCTTTTATTGTTAGTTAGGGAAATTCCAGGGAAGGGTGTGTACCCTTTTACCCTTGACTAGTTAGTTCTATCTTTAGTGTTCTGATTAATTCTACAATTGGTTAGGTTCTGAAGACCACACTGGGGGTGGGGCACTCACTTATTCATTCTAGCTACCTCAGGCCAGATGACAAGGTGTCCTCTGATTGGCTGCCTACGGCTCTGGTTGCCTGGATCCAGCTCCTGGATCCCTGTTCTCATTTCTGGGAAACAGAAACTTAGGCCTAATCTCCCAATCTCTAAGTTTGCAGCCTATCATGGAGTCAGCCTGACTCTGAGTTTAGTCCTCTCACTGTAGCTAAGTTCCAGGGAATTCAATATCCTCTTCTGGCCTCCATGGGCATTACACACAAACATGTTTCAAATATGGTGTAAGCAAAATGTCCATACATATAGCACACAATAAATAAAAAAATTAAAATAAATGTGTCTATAATTTTATGAGTTATTAGAATCCATGGCTTAAAGATGGGACCTAATGCCCTAAGTCAGAGTGATGAGAACCAAGCCATGTGATCACTTGGGTAAAATGATGGATTTTGTCTGATGAAGTAGCAGTGTTTCTTTATATCATTTGGAATCAACTCTGGCATTTCTTATTATACACACACACACACACACACACACACACACACACACACACACATTACTGACTACAATACCTCTACAAAGATTCTGACTTTATAACATTCAGGTAGAACTCAGAGAGCCCAAAGGATTCACGGACCTGGTTTTTGAAATGCTATCATGATTGTTCTATAGTCTCTGATCATGTCAAGGGTAGCTAGGATTTTTGTATCTAAACACAGGCAGAGGTGGAAAAAATAGATATACAGCAAACAAAATGGTAAATGAAGAAAAATGTGCATCAGGATATCTCTGAAAAATTATTAGTTCTACTAGTTCTTGCTCAGTCTTCCGCTTTGAAGTACACAGTGCTAGGCTCCACATGAAAGGGGTGGGGAGCTGATGTCTTGACACAGGGCTAGGCTCCAAGGGCAAGGAAGTCTGTAAGGGCAAGCAGAAACCACTGCCTTGTAACATGTAGAAATAGCCTGTGACTCTGGATTTCAGCTTTGCTTTTGGCCAAAGATATGCTGTAGCCACAACCATTGCTGTTTCTAATGATCATTTTAGAATGACTGTGTGGGCGGTAACAGAGAATAGAGAGTAATTTTCTATGCATAGCATTTGGAAGTGAAGTGCTATCACCGTGTAGAAGAAATGTGATGTGTTTGTAAAATGCACCACTACCACAGAATCAGAGCAATTGCAGATTGAGAAGGGAGTCTCAAGAGCCATCCAGCCAACCCTCGATTTTCACCAGCCCACCACCTCACATGAAACCTTGCCAGTAACTGCAGAAGAAATACAATGAGAACATAATTCTTCAAAATCACTGCTATTGCATCTCTTCAAACTCTCCTTACTTACACAAGCCAAGGAAAACAAGTTGTTATTGGCAATTGAAATGAATGTGAGTTACAGACTGGATCAAACTTGCAAGAAGAATTGATTATTTTTTTAAAGCAAATATTGATGGAATCCCTTTTTATGCTAAGTGTTGTATAGGAGTTATTGTATCTGGTCCTTGCAAAATTGGTGTTATTTAGATGGATAGAAAAAGTTAGAATTACAAAGCTACTCATTTGAGATGCCACAGATAATGAATAAGACAACAGACTTCAAAACCAGACCTGGCAGAACCTAGGACAAAAACACAATTACACTTTCAGAGTGATGGACCAGATGTGTTATAGAAAGCAGTAGGCATTGATCAGACAATGCATACGTTTGCTGAATGGACTTTTGAAGCCAGACAGCTTCCATCTGAATTTTTCTCTGTGTCACATGTGGGTCCCAAAGTAAAGAAATAGATCTCTTCCTGTCTCTCTGATGTAATAAGTGAGAATGGTAAAAGAGGATTTAGTAAGATGATGTGTAAGGTGCCTAATAGAAAAATATCTGACAAACTTTGGCAATGGGAGAGAGACAAAGGAGAAAGGGGAGGGAGGAAAGAGAGAGAGAAGGAGGAAGAAGAAGGAGGAGGAGGGGGGAGGGGGAAGAGGGGGAGGGAAGAAGGGAGGGGGAGGGGGAGGAGGAGGCAGCTCATTAAATTTAGCCAGTAAATTTCATGAGTAGCAAATCTTGAGGTCAGTTAAATGTATGGCCTAATGCAAACAGTGTGTGCAATACATATAAGTATACATATTTATCATGTTTGAAAAAGCTACACATAGGAAGAAAAGTCCAGTGACCCCTAGATCTGTGCATCTGTATCCCACTAACAAACTTCAGATAAGTTCCGCAGCAGAAGCATCTCACCGAGCCCAGTGCTCTGAGAGCTCAGAGGCTGAGGCTGAGATCCTAATAAGTGAAAATATTTTGCCAAGATTGTTGGCCAATATTTTTAAAAATGAGAAGATATTTAAACTACTTTGAAAATTCTGTCCTAACCATAGCATCCAAAGTGGGTATTGCTTAGAGGAGGGTTCAGAGGCCATAGGCAGAAAGATGTAAGTCTTTTCTTTAATGGCATCAGATTTGAAGTGATCATAAAAACAAGTTACTTGCTTCCCTCCTGTAAGTCCACATTCACGTCACCTTTTCTGTAAGACCCGTCCTATTTAAACACATCTCCCATCCCTTCTCTGCTGAGATCATTCTTGTAACATTCCCATTCTTCAAGGCATAATCTGTAATTTTTGCATTTTTTCACCAGACTTTCACAGTGACATAAAGAAGAGATGGATTGTTCTTTGTTGTTCATTCTTACAGCCTAGAATCACTTCTGGGCCATATCAAGGCTTAAGAGTGTTTGTTAAATGAATTACTGAATGAATAATCTTCAAATTTAGGAGACTTGGATTAGTGAATTATTATAGTATGAGATCCCGTTCCACCTAAAAGAAAAATTTTGGAATCAAATCTAAATGGGGCTGTTGTGGCATATCCACCAAAGAAGACTGCTCAGACATGTGTTTAAGCCAATAGGAAGTCTTTATTAACTGGCCAGCAACTAGACTATACTGGGTGTTCAGGAACATGGTGTAGCACTGAACCTTTCTCAGGGTGAGCCTTTAAGCACAGAAACTATGTTCTGGGCTGAACATACTCCAGTTAACAAGAACAGTTAGCCAGAAGTGAACTACAAAGCTAAAAAGCAAAGTTAGTACATTTTTAAAGACTTTCCCAGGAATATGGATTTGATGGAGTAAGTCTTTGCTTTAGTTTGGGCAGGCGGTGCTGTCTATGTGCTGAGTTTTGCAGCCTGAATGGCACTTTTATCATAGAGCTGGTTGTGCTAAAGTCTTGGGGCATATTTACATAGATGCAGATATGTGGTATCATGGTTGCCTAACATGTTCAAGGCCCTGGGTTTAATCCCTCGTACCACCCAAATTAAAATAATAATAAACAAGAAAGGAAAGAAAAAGGAAGTAAACAAAATAAATCCTTCCAACATATTAACTGAATAAAAATAATATCCATATGCAAAAGTAAACAGAACTAACTGAAACAAACTGGAGTGGAAGAAAAATAAAACATGTTCTAGAGGAGTAAGAACAGGGAGTGGGCGTCAGTTTCCATTTAAAGCATGTTTTCAGGGCTGCAGAAATGACTCAGTTATTGAGGGCTTACTGCTCTTACAGGGGACCAAGATTTGCCTCCCAGCGTACACATGCCAGGTCACAACCCCCTGTCCTTCTAGGTTCAGAGAATCTGATATCCTCTCTGGGCTTTGAAAGGCACCAGAGGCATGTGTGATGCACACATATTCAGCCAATCAAAACTCCCATACACATAAATTAAAAATTAAAAAAAAAAACTCTCAAAACACATTTCATCCCACATGAAAATAGCCATAGGATAGAAAGCAAGGAGAAGGTAAGGAGGAGAAATGGCCACTCCACTGGGAGTCCAGACAGCCTGGCTCAGCATGCTCTTGGCCTTTCTGCTCCTTGTCTGAAGGCTTGGCATTTTTGTCTAAGATGAAGAAAGACTTTTTAGCCAAGGGACCTATTAAAAGCTCAGTTTTCTTTGTCTGCACTTTGCAAATCTGACTCAAGGATTGGCAAGTCACTGCTGAATGTTAGCTAAATATACAGTCTGTTCAAACCCATTCAATCCAGTCTTTCAGACCTCCTTAAATTCCTTTCTTTTCTGTGTTCACCTGTCTTCCTGGGAGTCCTCTTTTAGAGAAGAGGAAAAGAATATTATTTTTCTTTTTAAAGTATATTTTTCCTACATGCACACAATTCATTTTTATCATATTTCCTTCCCACTTATCCCCCTAACCCTTCCCAAATCCACCCTTGCCACAGGCTCCCAACTTTGTACCCTTTTGATCTATTGTGTCACGACCCACAAAGTCCACCTTTTACTGACCATACACTCAAGAGTGTGAGGCCACCCACTGGGGTTCAGAGGACCTACCAGGGGCCACACCCTAAAAAAAAAAAAAAAAAAAAAAAAAACAAAACAAAACAAAAAAACAACCTTCCTTTCCCCAGAAACTGTTAACTGTCAATGCCTCAGCTAGATACAGGTACTCATGAACCGCCATACTGGAATCATTAACTGTTCATAACTCAGTAAGATGTGGGTGATGCATACTGGAATGTTGACTGGCTTGCTGTCGTGCAGGTCTTGTACAGCCAACCATGGTGGCTGGGATGTGTTCATGAGTCCAGAGATCCTACCATGCCCAGAAGACCCTGGTTATATCAGTCTCCCTTGGCCTCACATTTTTACAGTCTTCCTGCCTCTCCTCTGTGGGCTCGGAACTTGACTATAGAGGGTATGACACAGATGTCCCATTTGTGTCTGACCAAAAAACACTTACTTTCTTCAGGTTCACCAGCTGTGAGCTTCTTTGTTAATGATTGTACAAAACATGTGCAAAGAACCTCCTCTGATGAGATCTGAGAGTTGTCATTTTTATTTTAAAAACTGGTAAAGAAGGAGGAGGAGGAGGAGAAAGAAGGAGAAAGAGAAGAAGGAGAAGGAGAAGGAGGAGGAGGAGGAGGAGGAGGAGGAGGAGGAGAAGGAGAAGAAGAAGAGGAGGAGGAGGAGAAGGAAAAAATAAAAAGAAGGAAGAAGAAAGAAAGAAAGAAAGAAAGAAAGAGATAGAGAGAGAGGAAGAAAGAAAGAAAGAAAGAAAGAAAGAAAGAAAGAAAGAAAGAAAGAAAGAAAGAAAGAGAAGGAAGGAAAGAAGGAAGGAATGAAGGAAGAAAGGAATGAAGGAAGAAAGGAAGAAAAGAAAGAAAGAAAGAAAGAAAGAAAGAAAGAAAGAAAGAAAGAAAGAAAGAAAGAAAGAAAGAAAGAAAAAAAGAAAGAAAGAAAGAAGGAAAGGAAGGAAGGAAGGAAGGAAGGAAGGAAGGAAGGAAGGAGGAAAAAGCCAAATGCAGTAGTACCTATTTGTATCTGTAACACCAACATGCCTAACACAAGATGAGATACATAGACAGGCGAATCAGCCAGATGCCTGAAGTATGGCAAGAAATATGAGAGACCCTATCTTCACAAAGTAGAAAGAACCAACTTCCAAAAACTATCCTCTGATCTCCACATGTGTGCTGTAGCATGCATGTCTGTCTGTGTACACACAGAGACACATACACATGCACAAGCAGTAAGTGATTTTTTCTTAAACTTAAAAAACTAGTATATAATAACAAAACGTGCATGTTTATGAAATAATATGACGTTTTATGTATATGTTGAATCATTTCAGATCTGAGTCAATATCTGTTGCCTCACATTTTGCCTGCTTTTTGTGACATTAAAAATCCTTTTTCTAGCCTTTTGAAATCACAGTACATACAGTTATGAATGGTCACTCTACTATGCCATAACATGCGAAAAGTTTTAACTTATGATTAACTACAATTTAGAACCCTCTGATCCCCTTCCCTCTTCTTCTCTCCTCCCAGGCTGTACTCTGTCTTCATGCTCAGCGTTGTTTTTAAAGCCTCCATTGGCTCTGTGATCACCCTGCTAGCCTCCCACTCCTGCCATTTTCCCAGCCTAACTTGCTTTGTCCTCGGTTGCCAGTTTGTGCGTGGGCACTTCCCTGAACAAAAACAGCTATGGGGCTGAGAGGAATCAGGGGCAGAGAAATCCAGAACAGATAAGGTCCCTAACCTACCTGTCTTGCACAGCTGAAGTCCCTTACCTCAGACCTCTTAATGGGGTCCTTGTCTAAAGGGTCTCGTGTTAAGCAAGGTTGTCAAGGATCCAGACAAGGAACAGTAAAATCACAGCAACCCTAGTCAAAGAGCCTGAACGCCTGGGGTTAGGGTTCTTTTCCACCTAGTTCCTTGATTTTCCTTACTCCCCCTGTCTGCAGTGGGCTATACCCCTTTCCATCTAACTGGACAGAAGTCATAACTTCACTTTCCTGCCTGCAGCATCTATGAATCTCCTCTATCTTGTCCTCGGTTACAAAGACAACCTCACCGACCATTATTCCTGATAGATCAATATATGGTTTTTGCCTCAATTTTTTTTTTCCACTAGTGCAAAAAGATACGGGCTGCTTGTCATCCTAATATACAGCTTCTTAATTCTCAAAATCCTGTCATTTTAGAATTGAAGGGAGAGTCTTAGAATCTAGTTTGATATAGTGAAATCTCTATTACAAACCCATGATTATTACAGTAAGCTACATGGTATAGGTAGGTGTTTGGAAAATATGTTATGTCTATAAGTAATATAAAATCAAAGCTTAGGGGAATGATATAGTCAGTAGAGCTGTATAGGGACTTAAGTTTCTGTATCAGTACACATACATAATTCTAGGTCTGGGGAGACACACTTGTAATCTTAAAACTGTGGATAGTGCAAGGCAGGCAAAAACCAGAGGACCCTTGAAGCTCACTGCCATACTCGGATTGCCTAATTGTGAGCTCCAGGCTCAAAAGGTAAGGCAGAGAGTGACCACACTCAACCCATTTCTGACCTCCACATACATGTGCACACATGGACACATTTGCATACAGGACACATAATTCACTAACTTCATTTTCAACATAATCCTAAGTGTTCTTTAACATTCTGTGAGTGGAAAATAATAGGTTTGAGGGAGAGCGGAAAAGCCAGCTTCAGGCTGGGCCAACAACGGTGGGGATATTAAAGGAGCAGAGGGAACAGTAGTTCAGTAACAAAAGCCAAGTGGGAAAAAAGAGGCTGAAATCAAATGAACTCATCCGTGGTGACTGAGGACCATCAATGACGGGCGAAGTGACAAGTTACTCTTGCTTCTCGTTGAGAGCCGTACATCAGCTCTGACTCAGTGATAACTGTGTTGTGACAATGGAGGAAAACAGAATAACTGTGTTGAACACTTCCTCCTCCTCCAGGAGTCTGCGGAGTTCTGTGGCACTGGAGGATGTCTGAGGATTATAAAGAACTCTTACCTAGGTTTAAGTGGCCAATATGCCACCTTCACACCCACCTGTGATTATGAGAACATTTTCCCAGCACAGCTGACTTTTAATGACATTTTTTTATAACTGTCTTTTCTGTCCATTTCAGGCTTGTAAATTCTACAGTTCCCAGTGGTACGTGGTAAACTACAAATATGAACAATATTCTGGAGATATTCGACAGTTGCCCCGGTAAGAATATATTATCTGCTTATTATAAAGACTGCATGTGCTTTTACACACCTATGTAAAAGTCACCTCTTGTCAGGCTCCAACATTGTTTAGGAATACGTGTGTTTATTTTGTGTCAGGGTACATTTTGTAAATTCTAAAAGCGAAGATACAGAACATCTTGATCAGCATCATAGAGTCATGTGTTTAGTTATGTGTTTAGTCTGAGTTTGGAATGAGACCTGATCTTCTCTATTTCGAGGCATCGCCGCAGACGAACCATTTGCTCATTGTTGCATCAACCATCACTGAGCTGTCCTGTCAACCATGGCACTGGGAAAACCCAACATGGTTCATAAGATCTCTGACCAAGTCCTGTGCAGTATTTATATCTGTTCCATATTGTTTTAGGTACTTTCACTGTGGGATGTCAAAGGCATGCAAATGAATTCCACACAAGGGCATACATCTAAAAAGAGCAAAACAGAAACTAAGTGCCTAACTTCCCCCCTGACACTTGGGACCATAAAGTCTCTAGGAAGGTCCCTGTGTTCTGCTTTTCCTCAAGAGCCACTGGATGACCTGAACTCCAGTATCTATTTGCTATTTCCCCCACTAAAATAAAAGCCATCAAAGTGCGGAGAAGTTTTCTGCTGAATCCTAAATTTCTAGCACATAATACTATGGAGTAATTTATTTCAATTCACAACATTTCTAAATGGTGATAAGTTGCTTAAAATTTAAACAACACCACACACACACACACACACACACACACACACACACACACACACACACATACCCCTACCTGTCAATTTTGATATGCCTTGGCTAGCTCAAAGACTGGGTACTTCTAATCCTTCCTGAGGCTAGCAAACACTCCCCTCCAGTATTCCAGAGTTAACATCCTTAAAATCTATGTCTGACCTCTGCTACCCCAGGCCCAATTGGGGGAAGTGGACACTAGAGCCACTGCAGACACTTGCGTGAGTACTTTGGGGGAACAAAATTAACATTATAACGTAAGCATTAGGCCAAACCCACTTCCCATCTTGTTGGTTCATCAAACAAACATGATACAAAAACTTCAAAAAAACAATAATCAAAAGTTCAGTGTCTACTTACACTCTCTTCCAGTGATGCACTGGGTCAAGTTTGTCTGTTTCATTGGATTTTGGCCATGGTACAAAATTCAGGTCTACTTTGCAGTATTTTCTGTCCCCAGAAAAGTCTTTCCAAACTAGGATATTTGTACCTGCTATCCCACTTCCTGAACTCATGCTCTGAAATGGGGATTTTTTTTTAATGGCTCTCAGAAGGTCACATTTGAACTGTATTCTCAAGGAACGGTAGCTACCAATGCTGGGATCTCAGGAAAAAGGCTTCCCACAGGCCCTGAGGCAGAAGTTGGTATGATCACTGGAGTAGACTGACAGGCTGGGAGGCTGGAGGGTGAGGCCTGTAGAGAAGCAGAGCTACACAATCCCAGGACCTTAGGAACCCTGGAGGAGAGCTTGGATTTTATTCTCGCTGTGGAATGTCCACCAGGGTGTAACGCCTTTTAAAAAAATCACTTGGCTTACATTTCAAGAAGTGTCATGGAAGAGAAAGGAGAGGGGGAAGCCTTTTCTCAGAAATTATCTCACTGTGAAGAGCAAGCCAAAACAGGAAGTCTTTTTTTTTTTTCAAAGACAACTCTGTGCATTAACCCCCACATATTTCTAAACATTTTGTAAAACTCGGGACTCCTTAATGACTGTCTTTTGTAACTACTCATTGGGAAAGTCCTGTCACAACCTGGGGTGTCTTAGCTAATGGTTCCATTCAAGGTGGTCACACACTTTCTCTTGCTTTCTGACAGCCCTCTCTCTTCTCCCTCTCTTTCTGAGAATCAGTCATAACTTAGAAGTTGTATTCATGCTTGAAAGACCATGGCTTCCATGATGGACTTAGGCAGCTACATTCAACTCCCGTTAGTTTTGCATGTGTCTGTGCAGTGCTCATGAACGTTTGTGTGTGTTCAAGTGCACATGGGAACCTAAACTTGGTATTGAGAGTCATCTCTGTCTATTCTCTACTCTACCCATAGCAGCATGGTCTCTCAGTTGGTCTAGAGCTTGCCAGTGTGGCTAGTCTTGCTACCTGTCTTGCTCTAAGGATCTACCCACTGTCTGTGTCTCTAACTCTGAAGTTACAGGTGGGCTACCATGCCCATCAACATTTACAAGGATGCTGGGGATTGAAACCTCCATCCTTGTGCTTCTGTAGCAGCAAATGCTTTGCCCAGTGAATGATCTCCCCTGGCCCTCGCTTTTGAGCAAAACGCTTTCCTCTCTCTCACATACATGGGGCACTTTCACTACCAAATACTAACTTACTATAGTCATGATGTCATGAAAGAAGTAAACACAGTATTTCATGATCACAGAATTCTCCCTCCATTAAAAAGATACAGAAAGCTTGTCCACTGAGGAGAGATTCTGGGCATGATTACCGAGTAAAATTTTCATACCATGCATGGACATATCACCCACATGGTAAGAGAAAATGACTGAAATATTCTTGAGAATTTCATTGATATTATCTAAAGGAAGTTGAAGTAGAGAGTAAAAGGGGGAAAGTCTGCCACAAAGGCAGAAGTCTTAGGTTTTTTTCTTATATCCACATAAAATATATTCTATCACTTAAAGAGTAGAATTCCCTAGTATATGCCCCAGAACAATGAATACTTCAACATTGCATAGTAGAATAAATTTTTAATGATTTTACAAAGCTGAACCCACTCCCTAAAGACTATCCATATTTAGGTCAGTAGAGGAACCAGACTAATTTATTTAGGCCTTATGAGGCTGTTAAAAGTAAATCACATTTGTGCCTCCTGGATTAGAGGAACTCTCCTATGTGCGCCACCAATTCAAATGGATCACTTCTTCTTCCAAGCTGCTAAGGCTACAAAATAAAAATTTAAAAGATGAAATTACAGAAAAGTAGAGAAGAGTGAAACATACTATTTAAATGTACAAGGATGCTAAGCTAATTTTAACTCTAAGAACCCTGTATCTATTTGAGTGTTCGTTCAAAACTGCAAGCTAGCGAGATACATTGCTTTCACCAGAACGTGAAACATAAGGCCTCACATAGTCAACGTAAGGCCTGGGGTTCCTGAGAGAGTCAAATGGCATCAGAAAAATTATGATGCTCCTTAGTTCATTACTGTGTGGGTAAAATATAGAGATAAACAATGTAGAAAACAAAACAAAACAGCAACAAGCAACTTTACCACAGTTGACCTGAGAAAGAAGAATATTTCCCAATAGTATGTTTTTTGGCTAAAGATCAAATCAAGTTTCACCCATTGAACTGGACTAGAAAATGGGCAAAAAGAGAAATTCATTTTAAAGGAAGGAAGCTAAGCATGGCAGGACATACCAAACACTCAAGACATACAAGCAGGAGCTTCTTCTAATCAGGAACTCAAAATCATTTTTACCTACATGGTGTTTTCAGGGCTAGCCTTGGCTATCTGTAACCCTGTCTCAATTTAACAGAAAGAAAAACCCACCTTAGATAAACAGATATTTGTTCAGAGTTAGAATATGCCAGGTGTGATACATAACATGCAAAACTCATAACCACGTATCATAGGAAGAGTTGTTGCGTTTTACATGGGAAATGTGGGCACTGAGTTCACAGACAATAACTAAAGAGGTACTCAGATATTGCCATGATCCTTCTCAGGGCAATAGTAGAATATTTGGGATAAAACTGAGAACCTCTGTAAATTATTACTTACATTAGGTTCAAACTCAAAATATGAAATCCCAGGGCAGTCTTTATCTTCAGACTCCAAAGGTTCTTAGAGACCACCCAGTGCTCCTTCAAGTTGAAATTTGAAGGCAATAGACGGTGGTACAACCTTAATGCTATCTTTAAATGAGAGAAAAAATAATGTTTGATAATCATGCAGACTTCAGGAAAGGACAGCAGGGTGGGGCTATTGCTCTTTTAAGGTAGGGTAAGGGGTGTGTTGCCTTGGACTCCAATAAGAGAAAGAGTCATCAGTCGCTTGGAGTCGCAGACATGGTTTAAACACTGCCTGCCTCCTGCACTCAGAAGCTTTTCCTGCCCAGCTCACTTGCTTTCCTCCACAGGACCTCAGTTATGTTTCTCTCTACCAGGAGGAGGTTTCCCTGGCTCCTCACAGTACCTGCTGTTCCTCACTGTCATCCTAAGTCACACATCTAGGGGTGACCAACCTCAATCACTCTATCTGACACAATTACTTAGTCACTCCTTTCTTTTTGGTTTTCTTTTCCAAATTATTTGTATTAATTCTTTGAGAGTTTCATACAAAATATTTTTATAATATTTGAACCTTCCTCTAAATCCTCATGAATTTGCCCTCATCTCTTTACTCACCCAACTTGTTGTTCTTTTTTTGTTCAAACCCAATGAGTCCAATTTGTACTGTCTAAATACTCTTGGATGTGGTCCCATCCCCTGGAGTATGGTCAACCAACCAGTGTCACACATACATTAATTAATTAAATAATTAATTAATTAATAGCTGGCTCTCCCTTTCCCAGAAGTCACCAGTTTTCAGTAGCTGTGGTAGGGAGTAAGACTTCCTGCTTGCCTCCCAATCCATGCTCTGTTTTGTTTGGCATGAGTTCAGCCAGGTCTTGTACATGCTGTCATGGCTGCTACAAGTTCATATGTGCCCTGTTATGTCTAGAAAATACTACGATGCTCCAGTCATCCACCACCTCTGTCTCTTAAAAAACCTTCCTTACTCCTTTTCTCTAATAATTTCTGAGCCTTCACAGGAGGGAGTATAATGTAGATGTCTCATTAAGAGATGAGTATTTCAAAGCCTCTTATTCCCTGAATATTGACCAGTTGTCTGTCTCTATGCTAACTGGCATCTATTCCAAGGGGGAGCTCTCTGATGAGTGCTGAGAAATGCATTAATCTATAGGTAAAGTGATAAGTCATTAGGAGTTGGATTAATACTTAGCAGAATAATAGTAGTACGTTATCACCTAAGGCCTATGACCTATGTCACCACAAGTTATTGTCCTGAATAATGTGTCCAGTATGTGTTTCATCTTTAGAAGCAAGCCTTAAATTCTATCAAAAAAAAAGTGTTTGGTTATGCCCATAATAGTCATACCACTGTTCGGCATGTCTTGTAATACTGTTTCCACTGAATTTTGCGGTAAAGCCCTATCGCTAATACCACATTTAGAATTATAAAACATGGGGAAAAAATCAGTCCTGACATGGAAGCTTCACCCCTGTTGGCTAGCACTCACAATGCTGGACAGTGCTATGCTTGCTACCAGAAAAGAAAACTAGACATCAATATTGCCCAACTAAGAATCCTATGACTTAGAGTAATGACTGGTCTGGAAAATATATACCCGCTGGGTATGCTCCTGTCATGCGCAGAATGATGTTCTGAAATACAGAGGCATTGAGGAATAGTCAAATCCAGCTGACTAGGAAATGAATCACTTCACATCCTCATTTTTGTGGTGATAGCCCTTAAGATCACCCTCTCTCCAATTTACAAAAATATGTGTGATGACTTAACATGGAAGTTTCCTCCACTCTCTCGTTACTGCCATACCTAATCAGTTAAAAATCCCATAATGCACATGTTTCAGATAAAACATTTCAAACAATTATTTTGCTCTGCAACTTGCCATTTGAACTTGCCCCTAAAATCCAGATGACATATTAGCTCTCATTGGAGAGAGAGAGGAAAATATTGTAGTCAGAGGCTTTAATCTTGTCAATCAAACAAAACTGTGAAAGGACTGGTTCCTTGTTCAAGTGGTATAATATGCTATTACAGAAAAATGGAGTGTGGTAGGAAGTTTTTCTCAGGTCTGAAGGTAATGCTGTGTGTGAAGGCTGCTTCCTCTGCCTTCCCAGGAAGGTGACCATGACCAAAAGGAGCAGAACAAGTTAACGTCACTGTGACAATTAGCCCAGATGAGTTGGAACATCTCTGAGACTCTGCAAAGAAGAAAGATTCTATATTCTTAGTGTTTTCAGTGATGATTTGAAGACATCTTTCCTGATAAAGTCATTTCAAAGAGACATACATCCTCCAATCCTATCTCTTCGGTGTGTTTATAGCCCTTGTGCTCTTCATGTTTATCTCTGTAAAACAGCATGATTTAACAAGACTGGAGCCCCACACATCTGTTGTTAGACAAAGAGCAATAAATCCACAAGTGTTTAAGTTTGAATACTCAACTTTTCCCTATATTTTTAAAAATCTTCCAACTTGTCAGTCAATAAGCTGTGGCCAAAGAATGTAATATTACATGTTATTGGGTTTTTTTATATGAATTAATTTGGGTATGTAAATATATGTTAAATGTATCTATTAGTAGATATGTTTTAAATACCTACCAGACTTCAAAAAGAGATAACCTCCATGGGAAGGGGTAACAGGTGCATTCGTCTCTGTATGAGCAATGTAGAATCCACGGCATCAGCACCCGGTGCTTTAGCCTATCATTTCAGCCCTATTTTCTAAGACAGCCTTGATCATTGAACCTGGAGCTCACACTTTAGCTATAGTGAGTGGCGGTAGCTCCTAAGAACTTCCTATCTCTTATCCACCCAAGCCCAAGGGGATAATCTCCAAATAACACTTACTACAGCTCTTCTTCCCACTTTTACTGTTGAGAAAGACTCTTACCATATGCAAGTTCTGATCAGCGGGTCTCCAGATTTTACAAAGACCACAGACAACACAGTAGAGAAGGAAATTGGCACACTTCATCCATAACACTCAGTCTCAGGTCCTATGTTCATCACAGTAGCTTGTGGGACCCAGGGATGGAAATGGGGCTGGGGGAGCGGGTGATAGTGATAGATGTAAATGCCTTCTAATTTTTGAGAATCTGTTAAGTCATGGACAGTGCTTAACAATGAATGGGATTGTCTTCTGTGCTACCTCTTCCGGTGATGCAGGCACTGTGCTGTCCTTCAGAGGGAGAATCAAAGAGCACTTTACATCCATTAGGTAATATCCTGTGCGAATGCACAGGATGAACTTAAGTAGAAGGAGCCTTTATCCCTCTCCCTTTCTTTTCAGAACACTGTTAGCTCAGGAAGGGATCTATGATGGGATTAACAAATTCACCTCTGGTTTCCTTTTCTCATAGACTGACTCAGATTCTACATGACATGTCATCTGAAAACATTAAATGGGATGTCTGCACATGAGAGACTTTTATGCCTTAATAGGTGGCAAAGGGCTGACCATCAAAGAAAGCTTAAACTTTGAGTGGAGAGTCTGGCTTCTGCCAGCCATTCATTATGAGACAGACTTGAGTCAAGAAAACTTACTTCAAACTTATTTTATCTTCACATATAAAGCCTATGTGTGCCTTCTTGCTTCTCTGGGATGTCTGATCATGCCACAGCCAAATCGGATATTTCTGTGATGCCAAAGGGTGCACACAGCATACATTACTCTATTTGAGTGGGCTTCTGAGGAGCTACCACACGGGCATGACAGAACCTGAGAGCCAAAACATAGCCTGCCTCTGGAGAATCAAGTCCATTCATGCCTGAGGCTGCTTGTGCAATCATCCAGTGACATTGGATATGTCACATACTGGTGACCCAGAAACGCTCACAAAAGTGTCATTGCTTAGTAACCTGCTTCAGAATGCAGGGGGGGGGGCAAAACACTACGACTTATATCCATCCTCTTTGCTCTCTCATTCAATACAAAAAGATATGTACACATCTACATCAGTTTATAACTCCTCCAGATATAAGATACAATTTGCTAAACACATAAAACTCAAGAAGAATGAAGACTGAAGTGTGGACACTATGCCCCTCCTTAGAATTGGGAACAAAACACCCTTGGAAGGAGTTACAGAGACAGAGTTTGGAACTGTGATGAAAGGATGGACCATGTAGAGACTGCCATATCCAGGGATCCACCCCATAATCAGCTTCCAAATGCTGACACCATTGCATACACTAGCAAGATTTTGCTGAAAGGACCCAGATATAGCTGTCTCTTGTGAGACTATGCCGGGGCCTAGCAAACACAGAAGTGGATGCTCACAGTCAGCTAGTGGATGGATCACAGGGCTCCCAATGGAGGAGCTAGAGAAAGTATCCAAGGAGCTAAAGGGATCTGCAACCCTATAGGTGGAACAACAATATGAACTAACCAGTACCCCGGAGCTCTTAACTCTAGCTGCATATGTATCAAAAGATGGCCTAGTCGGCCATCACTGGAAAGAGAGGCCCATTGGACTTGCAAACTTTATATGCCCCAGTACAGGGGAACGCCAGGGCCAAAAAAATGGGAATGGGTGGGTAGGGAAGTGGGGGTGGGGGAGGGTATGGGGGACTTTTGGGATAGCATTGGAAATGTAATTGAGGAAAATACGTAATAAAAAAAATAACTCCTCCATTTAAAATGTGCACTTAGTAGAGATAAGATACAAGGTCCTAAAGGGAAAGTTAACACTTCCCAGAGAAAAAGAACCCCCAGATATTAAGGTTGCAAAGCTTACAAAACCTGAAACAATGTTAATGGAATCGGTGTGATCTTGGGAATGGAAGAAAACAGAAGCAAGATAATCAAATGACAAAATAGACTTTTTTTCTCTCTCTCTTTCTTCTTTTTTAAATATCAGAGCAGAACACAAGCCAGAGAAACTTCCTTCACATTCCTTTGAGGTTGACCATGAAGATGCTGATAAGGATGAAGTAAGTGGCTGTTGCAAGGGACAGGTTAAAGCATGGGGGCAATTAGTTCCTGGCTGCACTGGCTTCTTTGTAATCTCTTTCTAGTGAGCAGCAGGAGCCGGTTGTGTTGGGGCTTTTAGGCAAAATGAATCATGTTTGTTTTGACAGGGAACACGATTATTACGGATGAGTCAAGGAGGAAAAGAAGTCTCCTTTTTAAGTGCAGTGTCTAAGATCTGGGCTCCGCAAGGCTTGGCTGCCTTGCTAATGATGACTTTTGTTTCAGGATACCACATCCCACTCATCATCCAAGGGCGGTGGGGGAGCTGGAGGTACTGGTGTGTTCAAGTCTGGCTGGCTTTACAAGGGGAATTTTAACAGCACTGTGAACAATACTGTCACTGTTCGGGTAAGGACACTTCAAAACCAATCCCGGATCTTCCACCTTTCTGTATATCCCTTCTCAAGGCACAGCATGGAGAAAAGCCATTTGCATGAAATTTATGTTTTCTCTAATATTTTAATTATACAGAAGTCAGAGCCTCTGCTCTAAATGCAATGCTCTGCTGATAAAATTAATCTGAAGCCTTGTCATTTCCATGAGTAACAGTGTAACACAATTCAAACTCTCTCCTATCTTCTCTTTAGTCATTCAAAAAGCGCTACTTCCAGCTGACTCAGTTGCCTGATAACTCCTACATTATGAACTTTTACAAAGATGAAAAGATATCCAAAGAGCCCAAGGGCTGCATCTTTTTGGATTCCTGCACAGGTGTAGTACAGGTGAGTGAAAAATCATCTTCCCCATGGTGGTTATATTTTTGTTGCATGATACATGTAGTAAACACTTAGAATATATCTTGTAAGTCAAGAGCTGTTCTAGCCTCTGGGAACTTGCTGAGAAACACATAGTCTAGATCCATACTTCCACAAAAGTAAGTTTTAGTAAAGAGAAGAGAAAGAAAGAAAGAAAGAAAGAAAGAAAGAGAGAGAGAGAGAGAGAGAGAGAGAGAGAGAAAGAAAGAAAGAAAGAGAGAGAAGGAAAGAAAGAAAGAAAGAAAGAAAGAAAGAAAGAAAGAAAGAAAGAAGGAAAGAAAGAAAGAAAGAAAGAAAGAGAGAGAGAAGGAGAGAGAGAAGCAAAGAATCAAATGAACAGTGGAATCAATTGTTTTGTTTTGTTTTTTTCACTGAAAAGCAACAAAAAGAGGTGAGCAGAAGGTCAGACAAGATGTACGCTGTGGTATTTGGATGTGAATGGAATATTGATATTTGAAAGGGGGCATTTTTGAAAGGATGCAAAAATAATTAAAACAAAAAGAGACTCAAAGATCTATGGAAGAAAGGGTATGTGGGAGCAGTAAGCCCTGAGTCCTGAGGTCTAAACAAGACTGAGCTATTTCCTCAAGCACAAGAAGAAAATGACCCTTACCCCATCTACAGCCTAGAAAACCACTGAACTAATGAAATTCATGAGGGAGACATGGCAGTCACATAGCTTGGTGTATATACTTTACAAACCATCTTCCCTTTATTACCAGGTAATAAGTTCCACTTATACACACATCATCTGTCTTTGAAGTGGAGATTTTCTTTACAGTCACAGATTCCTTTGAGTGCCAAGAGTTTACAGACAAGACTATTCTGGAAACTCCTGACCTTCAAATTATTGTTCTTAATATTGCATGTGGCAAGCAGAAGAAGAAGAATTTTGTGGTTATCTCCCAGTTCATGGACATTGGATGCCCTTTCTTTAAAAATCAAACAAACAAACAAACAAACACATAAAAATCTGGGTTTTTTTTTACTTAAAAGTTGAAGCAATTAAGTATTGTAGCAATCACTCCTCAAATTTTACAGTAAGACCCAGACCTTTACAGAGCCTGTAATGTCATAGCTGAGTTTCCATCCTGAACTATTATGGAGGATACTAAGATCTATAGATGCAAAATAGTGTTGTCTGCAGCCTCTCAGGCCTAGGCTATTTCTGGACACTTCATCTGTTAAAGTCTGGAACTCCTCCAGGAAGTAATAAGGCTGAACTTTAAGAATTAATTAAGTGTTGCTCAGTACCCTGCTAGAAGGGAAAGCTAATTGCGTTTTAATGCAGAAGCCAGCTTTCCATGTGGAAAGGGCAATGAGGATCCTAATGGAGAAAGGATATGGTTGTCTATTGTTGACTGCTCAAAGGGAGACTCTTTGGCCTCAAAATCTTTTGCAAAATCTTTGACAATACTTCGGAGATCAGACACACCATTGTATGTTCTGATCTGGCTATTCTAAATGCCCGTCTTCACCATCTCTAACTTGGGTTTTGCTTCATTAAACCATTGTCTCAGGAAGAACCTGACAAAGCAAGTGGAAGCTTGGTCTCTTCTAGTCAGCCATGGGATCCTAGTTTTGCTGTTCACATCCTGAGCTCCTGAGATGCTCATTCAGTCTCTGACCTCAGGATTCTTATACATAAAACTGAAATAAATGTGCAAAGACTTTGGAAATATCTAGGTGATTATGTGTCCACACCCTGCTTCACTGATTGACCCCATTATAGTTCATGACTTGGAAAGAAAGATACCCTACTGTAGAAAAGCCCCCTAGTAAAATGTGATTTGCATTCTTCAAACTGATCCCTAGTATGTTAATTAATCCATATCTTTAGTCATGAACTCATTCTTCATTCAGTACTTTATTTAGTGATTATATTATGCTTGGAACAGTGTTGAAGCATGGGGACCACTTCCTTGTTAAAGTCAGAGTCAGAGACAGACATCAGAGCAAGAGGATTGCTTACCTCGGAGCAACATGGCTGCTGTTACTCCGCATCCCTAGAGGACACTTGGAGATATGAATGGTGGTCTCTGGCAGGTTCTGGCATGCAGAAGAATAATAACTCTCTTAAGGAGAACATCTCAAAGCTAATCTTCACACATGAAACCTTTCTGAATCTTCTGGAGTCACAGCATAGAATCTACAGAGTATCTACGTCTTTAGGGTTCTGCAAGATAGATTTTACATATGTGTCTTTTAAAGAGTTCGTTGATAGATCCCTGAACTTAATCAAGACTTTTCACAGAATCTTCTCCCTTTATGGGAGCAGGGGTCTCCAGTTCTTTGAGGTCAGTCTCTTTGGGGCAGGAACACACAGATCGGGGAACTTGTCACCTTATGGTAGCCCCAGTTCTTACATCACAGCTCTCCCTGACTTACACATTTTTACTCCTGGGAAGGAAATTTCAAAAGAGATCATGCAAATTTTAACCATCGCTCTAGTAAGCTCTTGGGCACATTTTGTGCTTGGGGATGAATCACACATACACAAAAGCACAGAACAAATGAATAACTAGGATGAGTCACATCTGTTTTGTTCATGGATCTTTACCAGATTCTCTTGAATAAAAAGAAAAAAGAAAAAAAAAAGAAACAGAAACAGAATAAAATCTTTGCCTCAGTAAGTGCTACCTAACTTCTAAGATCCTTTTGAGAGTTCAAGTTTTTTTTTTCAATTTTATTGCCAAATTTAATTTAAAATGTGAACACATTTGTTTTATTTTAAATTAGATATTTTGTTCATTTACATTTCCAATGCTATCCCCAAATGACCCCCATACCCTCCCACACACACACTCCCCACCCACCCACTCCCACTTCTTGGCCCTGGTGTTCCCCTGTACTGAGGCATATAAAGTTTGCTAGATCAAGGAGCCTCTCTTTCCAATGATGGCCTACTACGCCATCTTCTGATACATATGCAGCTAGAGACATGAGCTTCAGGGGGGTACTGGTTAGTTCATATTGTTGTTCTACCTATAGGGTTGCAGACCCCTTTAGCTCCTTGGTTACTTTCTCTAGCTCCTCCATTGGGGGCCCTGTGATCCATCCAATAGCTGCCTGTGAGTGTCCACTTCTGTGTTTGCTATGCCCCTGCCTAGTCTCACAAGAGACAGCTATATCTGGGTCCTTTCAGCAAAATCTTGCTAGTGTATGCAATGGTGTCAGCGTTTGGAAGCTGATTATGGGGTGGATCCCTGGATATGGCAGTCTCTAGATGGTCCATCCTTTCATCTCAGCTCCAAACTTTGTCTCTGTAACTCCTTCCATGGGTGTTTTGTTCCCAATTCTAAGAAGGGGCAAAGTGTGCACACTTTGGTCTTCGTTCTTCTTGAGTTTCATATGTTTTACAAATTGTATCTTGTATCTTGGGTATTCTAAGTTTCTGGGCTAATATCTACTTATCAATGAGTACATATCATGTGAGTTCTTTTGTGATTGGGTTACCTCACTCAGAATGATGCCCTCCAGGTCCATCAATTTGCCTAGGAATTTCAAAAATTCATTCTTTTTAATAGCTGAGTAGTACTCCATTGTGTAAATGTACCACATTTTCTGTATCCATTCCTCTGTTGAGGGGCATCTGGGGTCTTTCCAGCTTCTGGCTATTATAAATAAGGCTGCTATGAACATAGTGGAGCATGTGTCCTTCTTTCCAGTTGGAATATCTTCTGGATATATGCTCAGGAGAGGTCTTGCGAGATCCTCTGGTACTAATATGTCCAATTTTTTCGAGGAACCACCACACTGATTTCCAGAGTGGTTGTACAAGCTTGCAATCCCACCAACAATGGAAGAATGTTCCTCTTTATCCACATCCTCGCCAGCATCTGCTGTCACCTGAATTTTTGATCTTAGCCATTCTGACTGGTGTGACATGGAATCTCAGCATTGTTTTGATTTGCATTTCCCTGATGATTAAGGATGTTGAACATTTTTTCAGGTGCTTCTCAGCCATTCAGTATTCCTCAGGTGAAAATTCTTTGTTATCTCTGAGCCCCATTTTTTAATGGGGTTATTTGATTTTCTGGAGTCTACCTTCTTGTGTTCTTTATATATATTGGATATTAGTCCCCTATCTGATTTAGGATAGGTAAAGATCCTTTCCCAATCTGTTGGTTGTCTTTTTGTCTTATTGACAGTGTCTTTTGCCTTACAGAAGCTTTGCAATTTTATGAGGTTCCATTTGTCGATTCTCGATCTTACAGCACAAGCCATTGCTGTTCTATTCAGGAATTTTTCCCCTGTGCCCATATCTTCGAGGCTTTTCGCCACTTTCTCCTCTATAAGTTTCACTCTCTCTTGTTTTATGTGGAGTTCCTTGATCCACTTAGATTTGACCTCAGTACAAGGAGATAGGAATGGATCAATTCGCATTCTTCTACATGATAACCGCCAGTTGTGCCAGCACCATTTGTTGAAAATGCTGTCTTTTTTCCACTGGATGGTTTTAGCTCCCAACAATCCTTTAGTGAATATAGCATTTTAGCTTGCCTCATTTGTACTCAATCTATACCATTATTTTTCCCATGAAAAATTATTGGAATTATAAAACACAAGGGAGAAGTCAAGGAGAGGGAAATGTCAATACTTTCTCAGGAATATTAAAAGATGTTTGTGATTTGCATGTTCTTGAATTATGCTAACAAACAAAATACTAACCATGTTTTTTTTTTTTTTAGACTATCAGTAAACAGTTTTATATCTTCATTATAGGCCAATCTAGAACAAATTGCTGCCTCTCTTTTATCCTGAGACTAAGGAATATTTGCATTTGGATTACCTAATCTTGGGCCTTCAGGCATTCTTCAGTCATTTGCTTAGCCATCTAGCCATCCATTCATCTATACACTTCGGGTCTTGCCAACATTGAAGAAAATGGCTCAGGAACCCCGAATGTCTGAGATTCCATCTCAACAGTGCTAGTGGCTAAAAGCGTGTCACATTGGCTCAAGTTGATGGTGAAGTGACACCTACAGATCTGACTCATCCCAGCCAGCCCATGGATATGGAACTTTTTTAAATGACTACATGTGTTTAGTAAAAGGCTAGAGGATAAAATATTTTCTGCAGGTTAGGCGTCCCACTTCATGCGTCAACTGAGGCTGAGTATGAGATGCAGAGCTTCCTTAAAAGTAGAAAAATGAGGGGGGTTGTTCCCAACTAAAAACAGTCACATGGGAGTAGTGTAATTTTGAAATAAAATGGATTTAGAAGCCATATATAGTCCTCACATTTTCCATTAACAAATTCTGGCACTAACTGAAGATTTATATTTCCTATTATAGTAACAACCAGAAAGGTAGTTACCCATTTAATATATTATCTGATATATTTGATGGGGTACATGTTACTATTGTCCTGTTTATCAAAATAGAACTAAGAGAAAATGTGTCTTTCCAAGGCACAGAACTAATAAGTGACAAAATTAGATATGAGGTAGAGGAATTCCCAAGATTATAGAAAACAGTCCATGAGATTACTGTATTTACTACATAAAAAACTAGTGTATATATATATATATATATATATATATATATATATATATATATATATATGATATCATCCTAAAGAACTTACATGGAAAAAGAAACTCAAAAATGATAGGCTCATGAACAGTTTAATACATATGTGTGCATGGATCATTGGAAAAACTAGATATAGGAAAAACTATGGTTTCTATCTTGAAAGAATATATATATATATGTATGTATATATATATATATATATATATATATATTAACATTGCAGTACATTTATCACTGAGTGATGCCTCATTCTATTATATCAATGATATATTATTTCACATTATATTATAGTCACACATTTCTGCCTTTAGTCTATTGACACCTTATTAAAATGTAAGTTTAGGAGTTTGGGGGAAATAACTTAGTCAATGATTGCAGAAAAATACGAGGTACCAAAGTAAGATTCCTAGAAACCCCATGTAAAAGTTGGGTGCCACAACATGCATCTCTAATTCTGAGTCTGCAGTGTAAAATTAGGCAGATCATTGGAGCTCATTGACCAGCCATCCTACTCAAGTGGCTAATTTTCAGAGTCAATGAGAGACTTTAACTCAAAAAGGAAGATGGAGAGATATTGAAGACACTGACATTGACCTTTGGTCTCTACACACATGCACGTAAGGACATATGGACTCTTTCACACAGAGACATGTACATAACTCATGCACACACATGTGCACTTACACACATACACACACACACACACACACACACACACAAAGGGTAGTAGGAAGGCCTGAAGCAGGACACATAGAACGTAAAGTCAGCAAGGGAAAGCACTTTGTGTGAATATTTGATAATATTGTGTGATTGACACTTGATAAATCTTGTTTCCTGGAAGAATGGATAAACATAAAGAAAGTGGAAAAGATGGAAGCCACCAGAATCCCAAGCCTGGGTGGGATATAACATGTTACATCATTCTCTTTTGGTCCCTGTAAAAATCTATAAACAATCCCAGTAGCATAGCAGGTAGAATGCGGGACTTAGTTTGGGTAATTTCCCTCTTCACTACTGAGCCTTCTGTTGGCATTTGTACTTTCCTTACAGTCTATATCACTGGGATGATTCCAGGTGAAGAAAAGACCTTCTGCAGACTGTCTGCCACCATTCCCTAAGCATGGTATAGAGCCATAGAACATGCATTTCCTATTGGTTATGAAGCTGGGTAGTGTTGACTGGGCAAAGCTTTATGTCAATGATAGAGGACACTGAAATCAAGAAAAAGAAGGGAAATTGGGAGAGTATAAAAATTCTCATTACTTCTTCATTTTTTTCCAATGACAATTGCATGTTGGAATTATTCAAGTTTTGTACTGATTTTTCCATGTTTGTCTTTTCTTTATGGTTGCTCTACCTGTGATTGTCTTTGGCATTACAGAGAGAGGATCAGAAAGCATTCCCATTTTAGACATCACCACCAGCATTACCCCCCAGCATCACCCCCAGCATCACCCCTGACATCACCCTCCCACTCCCAGCATCACCCTCAGCATTACCCCCCAGCATCACCCCCAGCATCACCCTCAGCATCACACCCAGCATCACCCCCAGCATCACCCTCAGCATCACCCCTAGCATCACACTCAGCATTGCCACCAACTCTGCCGCAAACGGATGTGCGCTGCAAGCAGCTCTGTCTCTCTCAGACTTGCAAGCACGATACCCATTTCATGTATACATATCCTGTTTGAGAAACAAGAATCTGTTATACTTTGCTGAATTTTTTAAAAGATAGGTATTTTAATAATAGTTTTGAATTATTAAAACCTTGGCAACCATAGTCAACTCATCTGAAGTACAAAATGCAATTTAGAAAGTCATGTCTTACTTCTAAAACTCGATTTCAAAGCAAATTTCAGTGGATCCACTTTTAATTCTGACCTAGAGGAAGATCTGCGGTAGTTTTACAGCTAGCCCATGCTATTTTCAGTCTTGGGTGAATAGATTCCACTCTATCAAATTTCCAAACAACACTAAGATTTGTTTGCATTGTGCTATTCTTCAATCTTGACAACATTCAAGCAGCAGTTATGGCACACACTCTGGACACCCCTACTTCTTTCCTGAGTATCCGTTTCTATTCCTTTTGTCATGTGAAGCAATAGGAAACCTGTTTTCAGTCCCATTGTCTTTGCCTGTAGAGCCCTGTTTCAGGAGTCTCGGGCAGTCTTAGAGACCTTTCCGCACCATGATTTACCAGAAGGGATCGTCAGGGTGGATGGAGGGAGTCTGCCCATTCCTCCCAAGTAGAGCATCTGGAACTTTGCATTCCTAAGATCTCTGGATACTAACTTTGCAGCTGCTTACTTTCTATTTGAGCTCCTACCCTGTTGGAATTGCTATCAAAATGCAAATCGTAACACTTACTTTGTTTTGCCCAAATAATTCTACTCTGTGCCCCTACAGAATCTAGTATCTCTTTTTCAACGCCTTTACACAAAGTTTATGTATGTTTATCTTCCAATTTTATATGTCCAGGGCTAGCTGTTTAACATTTATCTCCTCCATTGTGAAAGCACAGAGACCTAGTGTAGCTTTGCCCAGTACAGAGGGACAACAGAGCAAATCTTTCTGTGCAGTATACCATCAATTACCGGACTAAATGCCAAAGGTAACAAGTTAGCAACTGTACCCGGGACTTGTGAACTGTTAGAGAGCCTGGCCTGTGAGTGTATCAGTCATTACAAAGCAAGCATAACCTTAGACTGTGATACAGAAAGTGGAGCCATGAGCTCCCGGGAAGACTTGGCAAAACAGCATAGGCTTATGTTAATAACCCATTTTACTTTTTTACGTGTTATTGATTTTTAAGCTTTATTGCCAGCTCTTCCTTCTTCACTTCTGGACTTTCCACTGTCTCCAGGCTTATGTGTTTCCTCACTGTATGTTTTCTTGTACATAGAAAAGCTGTGACTCCCTGTATCATGAGAAAGCTCTTAAGTGTGTGATAGTGACAGAGGTCATTCAGCCCAGCTGAACAGGTGACAGTAGGATCCCAGATACAAAATTAAAACAGGACCCTTTTCCCTATGGCTTTTTGCTGTGGTTAAAATCCTATGCCATTATTCTGGACAAGTTCCATTTTGAATTTACATTTCTCATCTGTGGTTATAATATATAAAATTCACACCTGATCCTGTGTGTGCCCCTCCTTCCCCGTATCCTTCCTTTTACAGATTTCAGTGTATACATTACCTTCTGAGGGTGGACTTCCTTGACTACTCAGTATGCAAATGAGCCCATATCTTAACTCTATTCACCACAAAATATTCAATTTTTCCACTGTTAGCTTGGCCATTCCTTCAATCACATATGCCTTCACAATTTCCCCACTAAAATATCAGCCTTAAGAGTTAGCTTACTCCATTTCCTCTGTAAACTACGAGTATTTTTGACCCCTGTGTGAACTGTTACAAACAAAACTATGCAAACCCTCACAAAAGCATGGTTAAAGGATATTTATGTTTGTCAAGGAAGATTTTTGAAAAGAATGAAGTATGTACTTCCAATTTATTTTACATACTCCAGAGATCAAGAATCTTTGTTTCCATATTCTAAGCTTGGAAACTGAATAATGTTTTCAGAAAGATTCGAAGAGAGAATATAAATCATGTTGGCACCTAAGGAGTAAATGCTCATTGTGTTTGGAGAATACACTTGGAATGGGGTTCATTTCAGCAAGAATTGTATTACATGGGCAATCAGGGAACTACAGCAAGGCCTCGTTGGCTGGTCAACAAACACAATGTAGAGATGTCAAACTATAGAAGAACAAGGAGCTTGGCTTGGGCATCATTGTGTATGGATGATCTTTGGAGCATTTAGACTAAGTGAGAGTAAAAGAAATTTAAAGCAGCGCCAGGAGTTTTGTTTGGAGAAATGGCAAGAGGAAAGAGCCATTGGAGTATGGAAATATGCAGAGGCTGGTTGGTACGTGGAAAGATAGTCCGGCATATCCTGGGGTCCAGGGAATCAAAGTATTTTAATTTAATTTAATTTATCTATTTTAATAACTTATTTTAATAAAGTAATGGCTGACATGCTAATGTTGCTAAAAGGATAAAGTAAGGTGCAAAATAAGAAATGTCCCTAGAGTACAAAGACGTGCTACAACTTGTTAGCGCTGTGTCAGGTGCTGTCTCCAGAGTATGAGAGTCAGAAAACTTACTAGTATGGATAGCAGTTAGAATGAAAGTGGGGAATCTCAAAGCAGTTATTTGAAGAAGGCTCCACACTTGGGCCTAAGATAAAAAGCATTGAGCCAAAATGCCATCCAATCAACAAAACAGACATAAGATATTTTTAGTACATAAAAGTTCTAAAAAAAAAAAAAAAAGATAATCCAAACGATTGAACTCCTCTAAAGCTCTTTTGTGTCTCATAAGGTTTTGTCTTCATCTCCTTGCCTAGATGGAGACACTAGAATCCCTAGACCGCTTCAATGTCTCTCTGTCTCGTGGCTTACAGTTTTGTTCTTTGTCTTTATACCACAGAATAACAGGCTGAGGAAATATGCCTTCGAGTTGAAGATGAACGACCTGACCTATTTTGTGCTGGCTGCTGAAACAGAGTCAGATATGGACGAATGGATCCACACACTTAACCGTATCCTGCAGATCAGTCCCGAGGGCCCACTCCAGGGAAGGAAAAGTGCAGAGCTTGCTGAGCTGGGGCTAGGTAGGGGCTCAGGCAATCATCTCCCTGCTTTGGCTAAGTGTTTAGTTCACTTGGATGGTTAGTAGCCATGGGAGCTCTCCGGCTGGACTCAGACATTCTTGAGCTCCCTGCTCTAAGAAATTGATCCCAGAACTTAACTTTTACTGGGTCATCCCAGCTGCTACACAGTGGTACAGTTTAGAATTGACTGGAAGGGACTGGAGACCATCACCCAACAAACAAAGTTGGATCTCATATTCCAAGAACTCAAACATCATACACATTTCTGACAGGAAGATCTTACAGAAGGTACATTTTGAATTTGGGGTTCATGTTACATTTAATAAGTGCAATATATTGTCTGCAAGAACAGGCATACTTTACTTCCTCTTAGCTTCCTCTTATTCACGCTGTTTTGATAGTCTTGAGGTCAGCGATATGTGAAAGTTCCAATATCACGCAGCACACAGTTTTCATAAGAAAATACATAAGTCTGGAAGACTGGTTCAAGTCGCTAAAGTGCTTGGCAGGCAAGCATTTTGATCTGAGTTCAGATCTCAGCACCCATGGAACACTCCGGCTGCAGCAGTGTACACATACAAGCCCGGTGCTAGGGAGGCAGAGATAGGACCACCCCGGGAGCTTTCTGGACAGCTTGTCTATCCTCATCAGTGAGCTCAGGGATCCGTGAGAGAACCTGTCTCCTGACCTAAGGTGGGAAGTCACCAACGGATACTTCTAGTTTAATGGCCACACAGGTCTTTACTGTTTAAACTAAATGGGTTACAAAACCAGACCTCGTGAATCAGAGGAAAGGCTAAGAATGGTGGAGTGGGAGCAACTGCACAGGAGAGGAGAGATTAGGTGAGGATAATCAGAACACATTACACTCACGTCTGAAATGGGCCAATTAAAATATTGATCAATAAGAACACAAGATGGGAGCAACTGAGGAAGACAATGGACATTGTCCTCTGGCTTACACATGTTATAAATATCATGGGGGATACTTCACTTAGAACATGTACATCTTAAATAAAAGACATAAAACCTTGTATTTATCATAAGCTTAAAAGCACTAGAGCTGGGCAGATATTGACCCTTTAAGCTGTTTTGTCTACTTCCCTGTCGATAACCCCAAAATACCATTTGCCATGTTCCCCTGGGCTGCTCCTACTCTGACAGGCCAACCCTCAGGGCCAGCACTCATGATCCACCTACATGATAGTGACCTCTTTCTTTTCCTTTCTTCCTCACTCTCCTCGTGATCTCTACCTGAGACTCCAAGCCCAGACCCAAAGCCCCACCTACATCTTTTCTGCCCAGCTACAGGCTATAGGCATCTTTATTAACCAATCAGGGATAACATGGACGGGACAGGACTTACACAAAAAAAGCTGGTATACATGAAGATCTGCTTGTCTTGGAATGACAAAATCTTGGAGTTCAGAATTTAGCATTTGAATACAAGGAGCACCAGACTAACCCCCCTACACAAATATATACATATGTAGGCACACATGAACATGTACACACACACACATACACACAATATTTTTTCTTTTTTTCCAGTCTAGTTCCATCATAAGATTCTACTCATGGTTGTCAAGGAGAAGGAAAAAAAAAAAAAAAACAGAAAGAGCTAAATGTGTAGCAGTCTTAGCTATGTAGATGGGTGTGTCTCTTCCACAGGCTCAGTCAGTGTTCCTCACACAAAGCCATGTCAAGATATTTCAAGAAAACTGTGAATTAGAAACCAAAGTACAGCCATTACTGAGTTCTACTTGCATGCCTCCTAAAGGGAAGAAGTCACAGATAATGAGGAGGAAAGCTATCACTGGGTTTCCCATGGCTGCCATAGGCTATAGCCAGTGTTTACATGAACTTATTACTTACTAATTGTCAAATGGAGTGTGCATGTTTGCAGTGTTCTACAGAGTTTAATTTGTTCCAGATAAAAGATGGGCTCTAACTAAATCCCCTGAAGGTAAAAGTTAGAAAAATATTTACATATTTGAGAAAATTTTATCAGGTGTTGTTGAAAGAAGCCAAGGCAACCTATACACGTTAGCATCTTTAGGATCCAAAGAGCTCAGTGATACAGAATGCTAGGATGGTAAGAATTCTAAAATGACTGTCGGGAAGTTTCATTTCTAACCCTCTGATTGCTCAACAGTCTGGTATATTGTAGATAGGACAAAAGGAGGGCCTAGGCTCACCAATGTCCCTCTGAGTCACGATTTTGATCCAGTCCTATACAGGAGGGAAAGTTATGACCCCTATTATTAAATAACCTGTGTTGTTCTGTCTTTTCAAGATCCACTGGATAACTGCGTGACTTGTGAATGTACACTGGAGGAAACGGATTCTTCAGAGAACAGCCTACATCCTGACTTTGCAAAAGTAATGAAGTTGGCAATATATTTGCGCACATATTTGAGTTACTCAGTGCTTTCATGGAAAAGATGTCAATCCTTTCCTTTTAAGATTTAGACTAAAACACAATCTTGAATTTTTCATCAATCTAAGAGTTTTACTGAACATGACACGACTCTTGAGAATAAGAACATGCTTTTATGAGATTTCCCCTGTGTTGATTACTTAAGAGTAATAAAACTAACGGGCTGTTTCTTGGTCTTTTGGGGTGGTTATGGGGCTACATGGGGAAGTCTTGACACCAGGGACTAACATGGATCTCTCCACAGTACCTCACAGAAACCGAAGACACTGTCAAAACAACACGAAACATGGGCAGACTCAATCTGTTCTCCCTGGACCCAGACATAGACGTAAGTCAGTATTCTGAGTAGAGATGAACTTGACCCACATAACTGTAGATTCTGTGATTAGTGTTGGCTAACAAAGACTTTTGATAACCTTTTTTTTTAGACCCTGAAGCTTCAAAAAAGGGACAGTTTTGAAAATGAGTTGATGATCAAACCCTTTGAAGAGAAAGCTGCCAAAAGAATCATGATCATCTGTAGAGCTCTCAACTTCAATCTTCAGGGATGTGTTACAGAGAATGAATATGACCCTGTAACCAATGTAAGTTTCTCTCTCATTCTATCATAACCAGCAGGCTTATGTCATTCTATCCTAGCCCAAACTTTTCTATGCTTGCTAACCTCAGGATCTAGCATCTAGTATGAAAAGAGTCTATTTGCCAGCACTTCTCATATTGCAAATGTGCAGAAATTCTGAGGAAGAATCCTATATATACTGCTATAAAATTTCCTTTTAACGTATTGTTTAAGATGCAACAAAGGGCCAGGATTCTGGAGTCCTTTGTACACAGTGACCACAGTTGTTTCCTACAACACTGCTTGTATGTCTGATGATAGTGAAGGGGATGTTTGTTTATTTATTGTGATGCTGAGGCTAGGATTACTATGCAAGTAAGTATCCCAGGAGCTCTGGCCTTTGGTTTTATGAGGCAAAGCATTAATGAATAGCTGAGACTAGCCTAGAACCCAGATCCTCCTGGTTCTACTTCCCCAAGTGCTTGGGATGACAGGTGCATCCCACCATGGCTGACTCAAGATGGCTTTTAAACTGACATTGGGAATTTGCTGTTACTTGGAGGAAAACCTGCTAACAAATCCACTCTAAGATTTCATAGTATTCCTGCTTAGAATAAGATTATATGATAAAGCAAGTATAGACATCTTGAAGAAACATCGGAACAGATGCTAGTCAATCTTTCAGTGTGTTTTCTTTCATTCTCTTTCAATGCATCCTATTGGGACATCTATTAAGTTTCAACTGCTGTCTCCCAGCCCAGAAAAGAAACTTGATTTTTATGATTTTGGTACTCAAGCCGTATATGTCTTAGAAGGCAGGAGGGGCGTTGTTCACTTGCTTGGCCTTTTCCAACACCACCCATGCCTCCTTCCTGAGTGGAACTAACTTGATGAGTTGGGGCACAGTGGGCTGCAGGAGACAGTGAGACCTTCTGTCCTTAGCACCTCTGTTGTCTTTAACCATCCTACCTACTACTGTAGTAACAATGGATCCATATTTTTCCTGTATTTGATGAGGAGAATTCATTGAAATGGTCAACTTGGATCAGATCCCCTCACTTTTCAGCATAGGAATTGTGGTGTGTGCTCAGATGTCTTACCTCAGTCTCCCCTATGTAAAAGGTATGCAGTAGAGGCAACCATTTCAAGGGGCCCTGTGATAAACAAATAGGTAATCTATGGGAAGCTCTAAATGTTCAGTGCAATGTTAGCATCCATTCAGCTCAAAGAAGTGACTATAAATGAATATGTAAATCTGAAGATCTAGTTTAGCACTGTCTTGGAGAGAACCATCTAAGATGGTCTGCACCCACAGAGAAGGGAACCAGTGTGAAACATTTAACCATGACCAGCAAAGCTACCACCAAAGGACTAAGATGGATTTGCTACTATTGGAAGAGAGACAAACCAGAGAAATGTGGGGTGAGAGGCTGACAGAGGACAAGCCCACTGTGTGTGATGGTCCTGACACCATGCAACATGAAGAAGAGGGTCCAGTAGGCATGGAAGCAGATAGGTGCACTTTCCATGTAGAAAAACGATAATAGACGGAACCAGACCATGCCTTCATGCTGAATGTAAAATAAAGCAAAGTGCCTAAAACCTTGGTTCGTTAAAACCATTTGGAAATTTAAGAAAACTTGATCCAAAAATTTAAGTAGAGCCACTTAGTCACCATATTACATAAAAATAGATGGGCTTTGTCATTTCCTACATTGATCTATACTAAAAATATAAATATTTTAAATCTATGGTGTTTTTATCCAGCACATCCAGTGCAATTTAAAAATCCATTCTGAAAACCAAAAGTCAAAGAAAATGGCCATATTTTTAGATGTGAGCGCCACGGGACTGTGAAAAAATCTGTTTCTCTACCCCGGCGTCCTCAGTAAGCACCAGGGTTGATTCTGCTGATCTTCCTGGCTAAGAAGAGAGCTCTAACCCTTACCATTTGATGGGTGTCTCTCCTGAAAACTACATATGTAGTTAAGAGCACAGCCTTCCCTGATAGAAAGATAGACTAGGGCACACTAGTAGCTGCCTTCCTCTGGTGAAGACATGTGTGCCTCTCTACTGCCAAAGACATGCGACTCTTCCCACATAGATCATGTTCAGAAACTACATGGCTCAACTGGCTCAAGTCTCAACAGTGTAGCTCTTTGGAAACATTTTATTTTTATTTGATTCTATTTCATCCCGTGTGCATCGGTATGTTTTATGCACGTGTGTATGCGTACCTTGAGTCATCTACAAGAGCAGCCAGTGCTCATTGCTTAATGAGCACTCCCTCCCGTCTCCTGAAAACAGCCTTTTAGGTGTGCTCTTTTGTGTCTTAGGCCAAGAGGTTTAGTTGATTTTGAGCATCTCAAAGATGTTTTTCATGTAATCTTACAGTGGGTGCACATATTTAAAAGATAACGTAGGAAATTACTTTTAACAAATAACTTCATTGCACATGTTAGTAATCATATTGAAATCAATAAAACAGCCTCACTTGGGTGGCAGTTTCTCACTGGTTGAAATTGGTTTTGTTTTTTTGTTTTTTGTTTGTTGGTTTGTTTTTTGAAACTTCTGTGTGTTTGTACAGCAGCTTTCTTTCATTTATGGCTGTCTTCAACCTCATTCCTGCTTTGATGACATGTTTTGAAGACCAGTCCTCCACATCTCAGGAGAGCGAACCGCTCCATTTCATACCTGAGTGTCTGCAGCCTCCACAGAAGACTCCTTTGTGATGAGGAGGCAGACTTTGACAGCATGCAATTTTTCCATCAATCAAACAGAACATCAACTTCTAGATGGTGGTTTTGTAGCATGACACATTTCTTTGAAAGTGGGAATTGACTCCGACAATCCAAGCTAATTAAGCCGTATCATTGGAGCTAGCTACATTTAAATGTTCCTGTTCCTGAATTCTCAGAGGGAAGCCTAAGCCTCTTTAGCCTACAACTTAAATTATCAGGCTTTGAAGGTGTTCTGTTAAACAAAGCCATCCAGAAAGCCAGCCATTCAAACAGTAAGGCTTGGCATTTTTGTTGCAAAGGTAGATTGGAAAAATAAATGAATCACCACAGGAGCTTTCATTTCTGGCTATTATTAACGGAAATCATGTATTTCCATTCAACAAATGGGAATGAAAGTCAAAACACAATAATCCAGGAAAAAAATAATGATTTTTATATCCTGGCCTTTAAAGTGTTTTTTGCGCCTCACTAATCTCTTTATTTTTGCATTTTCCATTTCTAGCAGACTACAGTTACCACAAATGAGGAGTTTTTCTAAACTAGATTAAATTATTAAAATCAAGATTTTACTTGATAATTGCTTTAAGATAAGCATGAATGTGTGCGCTCGCATCTGGTGTTGTGTGTGGATGTGTGTGTGGATGCATACTTAAACAGGAGTCAGAACACACACACACACACACACACACACACACACACACACACACACGGAGGCCAGATGACAATGCTGGGTGTTGTTCTCCACCTTCATTTTTGAGACAGAGTCTTTCACCACTTCTGGAACTCACTGATTCAGCAAGCCTGGCTGGCCAATGAGCTCCAGAAGCCTTGCTGTCCTTACCTCCCCAGCGCTGGGATAACAGCAGCCTGCAGCCATGCCCAGCTTTTTATGTGGGTCCTAAGGATCTGAACTCAGGTCCTCATGGTCTCTCAGCAAGCTCTTCACTGACTAGGACGTCTCTGTAGCCTCAAAAAGACTATTCTGAGCATTATTTTAATTTGGAATTCCATCTCTCATAGTGCGGGAGTTGACAAGCATTGCTATCATTAAATAACTCAGCAGTATCTCGGATATAAATTAGTTACAATGATACATCTCAAAGGACAGGAGCTATTTAACAAGAATCAGAGCACCAGTCTGTACCTCAGTGTGTTAACCGAGCTACATCCCTTTATATCACTTACTTGTTCACAGAATATTGGCAGAAGACAAACTGCAATTCACAATTAAGGAGCACAAATCAAAGTAAAAAGATACTGACAATCTTTTAGAACCCCCACTTAATTGCATAGCTACGAAGTCACATGCATTTTCATTTATCTAGTATATTTAATTATACATACATGTATCTGAGTATATGCAATGTGTACATAAGTATATGCACCTTTGTTTATTTTGCCTAATTTTCCCATGCTGTTTCACTTTTCCATGCTTTTGCCTTGTTAGGGGACACAGAGGTACACATACTGTCAGCACTCTACCTACCACTGACCCGCACCCCCATCCCTTAATCTGTGTTGATTGTGACACTTTTCTAGTTAACCATTCTTTATCCCTTAAATCTGTCTTTGCTTCTCTGATATTTTTGGCATTTTAATTTTTTTTTTTTTGGTCTTTTTAGAATTGTGACATTAGGTGAATGGGACAGCATTTACCTGGATTGTGTGTGGGCATAGGTTTGACATTCAACACTGCAAAGGGAAAGAAGGAAGGAAGGGAGGGAGGGAGGAAGGGAGGGAGGGAGGGAGGAAGGAAAAGAAGAAGAAAGGATGGATGAAAGGGAGGGAGAGAAAAACATCTGTACAAAGACTGGCAGAGGTAGAGTGTGACCATTGGGAGCCTACACAGTGGTCACCTTACTGAGAGCTCAGACTGGCTGCTAAGACTGGGGTACAGTCAAAAAATAGCAAGACCATGAGGGTTGTCTCAGAATACATGTCTGCAAATACAGCTGATGATAAGGGGAAACAGTAACCTTAGGGTCATGAAAATTGGCCAACAGCAGGAGGAAAAGTTAAAGTTAGCAACACGGCTGATGAAAGTTGACCCTAGTGCTAGGAGTGTAGTGAACTTCAAAATGAGTACAAGATAAAGAGACTGAATAACATCTTTCTAAAACCCTCAGCTATGATATTGGCTTCTTTTTAGGAGACTTCCCATCTTCTCTGACAACAGGCCCTCTCACAGGCTGATCCTCATCTATGTGTCACAGTATCTCATTCATGAACATATTAAAAACATATAGAGCAGGAGGAAGCATGAAGTCAATAGGAAATACATATTATTATCATTTCAAGCTGTGAATTTAAAATATGGAAAAGTTCCAGTTGTGGTAGTAGTGCACCTGGATAGAATTTGATGAAGGAGGCAGAGGCAGGAGGAGGCCATTCTGGGCTACACATTTAGTCCAGGACTAGTACAAACACCTTTAGTCCCTGCACTTGGGAGGCAGAGATAGGATCTTTGCATTTGAGACCAGCCTGGTCGATAGAGTGAGTTCCAGGACAACCAGGGCTGCACAGAGAAACCGTGTCTCAAAAGCCAAAAGGGGGGGGGGGGGGAGGGAAGGAAGGAGAGACAGAGAGAGGGAGGGGAGGAAGGGAAGGAGAGAGAGAGGTCTGAAAAGCAGTTAGACTAGTGAAATGTTTCTCAGCGTACCCTAGAGACTGTGGTAAAGGTGTTTTCTTTTGAGTACAGGGGAAACGGAGAACTCTTGGATGTGTGTCTAGGGTCAAGAAACAAATGAGATGAGCCCTGGGCTGGGAGGCCTCAGCTTCAGGGAGGGACTCTGGGCACTTCTCCCTGGGTTATAGAAAGCTTGCTTTCTAGCCCGGCGTGTTGGCCCGTTCGAGTGTGTTGTGAGGTGCGGTGGTGCACAGACTGGTGGATTGGATGGGCAGAACCATCTGGGTTTTTGTTTTGCCCACAGATTGAGCCCTTTTTTGTGAGCGTGGCACTTTACGACCTCAGAGATAACAGGAAGATCTCTGCGGACTTCCACGTGGACCTAAATCACCCTGCTGTCCGGCAGATGCTCTCGGGGACCCCACCGGCCTTGGAAAACGGCAATATTGACACCGGTACACCAAGACAATCGGAAGAACCTCACATAAAGGGCCTTCCAGAGGAATGGTTAAAATTCCCAAAGCAGGTTGCGCTTTTGTTTCCTTGTGATGGGACAGAAAAACCTTGCCTTTTAGATTGTTCTTAACGATAAATAGTCCATACAGGATGGGCAATTTCCCAAATAAAAATTCCTTAAAGCTCTCTTGTTTTTAAATGACATCTGTAAATGTCTTCAAGGTGGCTTCTTTGGTAGTTATTACCCACTGCTCTCTTTGGACACAGGCTGTCTTCTCTGTGAGTGATCCACACTCTGAAATTGTTTTGGTGGCCAAAGTCGAAAAAGTCTTAATGGGAAACATCGGGAGTGGTGCTGAACCTTATATCAAGAATCCAGACTCCAACAAGGTAATGATTATTTTCTTATAAATACTTTCAGTCATTTTACAGAGAGAGAATCACGCAGTATTCCTGAATTATATCATTTCATAAATGTATGACTTTCAACATTAAACTAGCAGCATAATTAATATCTACCAGAAACTTTTAAAATTATACATTTTTTGGTTTATGTCCTTTTGACCCAACAGCATAGACTCTGATATCTATAAATTTATTAATAGAAATAAATATAACTTTGGATATCATTTTAACCCCAAAGGTTGAAGTATTTACAATAACAAAGTTAGGAGTCAGGATCAAGTGAAGGCAATTTGCTAAGATATCAGCAAGCTAACAATGGGCTCGATACCAAAGACAAATGATTATACACTAAATGTAATAATAGTGAAGTGCAGAAGCTAGATATGGAGATAGTGTGAATGGCCTCTGTAGTAAGACGAATGAAGGCTTTCTGTTTTCTTCATTCTATCACCTTGTTATTTCAAATAAGCAAATTATGGATAATCACTGCTTATTAAAAAATAAATAAAAGTATATATTTGCCATACAAAGGAAAGATATCAAGGAAATCAATTGAATTTGAGCATGTGCAACAACTTAGGCTGGAGTTTTACATATTTAATATCATAATGCATAATTATATATTACATATCTATGGTGTGTTACATTCAGCAAACTATCTCTTCAGACCACATCTAGCCTCTTGCCAGCTTTTGTAAATAAGATCTTATTGACAGTCAATGACACCTCATTTATTGCGTAGAATGTGTGAAACCCTGGATTTGCTCTAGCACTAGAAATGGAAGCCCTTCCTGTATCAATGGCTACCTCTTAGCTATAGCACTAGAGTTGAGAAATTGTGGCAGAGAATGCAGGATCCACACAGCCCTTCACAGAAAAAGTCTTCTGATGGGGAAAAGATATGATCTAGTACCAATTGTGAATATAAATTTGATAACTTTCCACTCAAGATTTTTACTTCTCTTAGCTAAACAGAAGGGAGGAAGAATCGCAGGAAGAAGAGAGGAGCGGGTAATAGTTGATATTTCAAAACTAGGGGATGGATGTTCTACATTTAGAATTTTCAAATGAGAAAAGACAGCCAAGAATTCTACAATAACTTGAACACAGAGGGTCTTGTGTATAATCTGTGAGCCAGTAGACAATAAAATGGAAAAAATAATCACTATTATTTCATATGTGTGGTTTGTAATTGGTTATCCCTAATAATATTTTATTTGCTTTTTTCCCTTCAGTTTGCACAAAAGATTCTAAAATCCAATAGGCAGTTCTGCAGCAAATTGGGGAAATATCGGATGCCGTTTGCTTGGGCAGTGAGGTAAGGTCCTACTTTTTGACTCTCAGAATAGAAATGTGCTTACAATCTGCATTAGAAGCTATGGCTTTGAATGCCTGTGGATCATCTGATGCTTTTTGATGAAGCCACACCTAGAGAAATAACACAGTATCATCTTCATAGACATCATCAACTCTGCAGAGACACACTTGACTCATTAGTTCAGGGAGACAGCATACACAAAGGCCCCTACTTCATATTCAATGTAGACACGGCCAGATGTACTGGGGAAACTTACTAGTACAAAATCAAAATCATAGATTTATAATATGTAACTGCTTTAGTGAACACAATCTTTTATCAGTCCAGAGAGCCTAATGGACATAAGATAAGGAGGGATATCGGATACCTTCCTGTGAACCTGCATGCTTTCATTTATGCATAGAGCTCTGCTCTGTATGGATGTCCAAATGAAGCCATCAAGCTGATCATGTAAGCTGTCTTTGCTTTGGATGTAGATTAGTACAGGCAGTTATGTCCCCAGCTGACTCTGATGGAGATGCTGAGTTCTGTATGCTCAAACAGAAGACCACCCTTCCCTAAGTGGGACCCCTGTGGAAAATAGGCTTTGCTTTCAGATCTCCTGACACGTCAACTCCTAGTGTCCTTCGCAGCCTCTTTGCATCTTTACCTAGTATAAGAATTCCTCAAAGGAGGGAAAACTTGGCATAGACTCATGACAAAAACAAAGATCAGCAATGAACAAGCTGATTTAAAAGGGCTTAATTACAGGCCTAGTAGAAAACTTAGCCCCACTTAGTGAATGTTAATAACATTATCCCAAAGGTAGTCACTTCGTTAAAAATTCAAAGCGCAGAAGGAGAGCTGACCTGTTGTGTATTCTTCTATTCACATGGCTTCCACTGGGAAACACATTCAGAGAAAACCCACCAGTGTGTGTCAGAATGTTGTGGTCATTATTTAACATTAAGGACTGAGATATAGCAGTGGTGTGGAGTCCAACACCAGTAATGCAAGAAAATTACTGAAGGCTGCAAGTACCAACTTGCATTCAGACAGTCTTGCAGCAAGGGTGGGTGAGCCAGGCTGCAGAGCCTGGTAACCCAGCCTACCTGTCAAGGTCAACTCTCTGTTTATTGTGTCATTGAACAAGGCTCCTCTTTGGGTCCTGAGTCTCATCCATAGGATGGAGCAGCCAATACTTGCTTCATGGGCAATATCTTCTACTAACTTCTGATGTACAAGGATTTGGTATAAAATATGTCATGGATATTATTTTATCTCTCCATCCCTATCTTTCCTTCCAGAGATAACTAATGGTAGACATGAAAAACATGTTACAGACATTGTCGTTATTACTATTATTGCTGGAGGTCACTTGTCAAGTTCATGTTCACGATCTGTAGCTCCCCATTTCTTGTAAATTTGGTCCAGTGAAGAGGAGTGTGAAGGGTGGAAGTAAGTCATGTGTCAGTTATTGGCAGAAGTGACATCCTGACTCTGAAATTGTCAACAAACTGTCTGAAAGACAGATGGCACTTCCATGGCAGCTGAAAGTGTTATCAGCTCTTGGGGCTGTTATTTCTAGGAAAATAGAACTATCAAAACTGCAAGCCCATGCTGGATGACGGCTCAGTTAGTGCTTTGGCTGTTGTTAGGAACTTGTACAAACAACCGGTGACTTGTATTTACTTGAGTTGCTCGGGCAAGTGTGTGTGTGGGGGGGGGGGGGTTGGCGGGTGGGGAATGGCTGATCATACAGAGATTATGGTTTCGTTGGATGCTTTGGATTACCTAGCCTCAAAAAAAAAAAAAAAATACTTAGCCACCCCAAAGTAGCAACCCCCGCCCCACCTTCCAGGGCAAGCATTGCTTCAGCTAAGAGTTGAAGGCTAGCAGTCAATCACATTGTTCTCATGGCATAGATGATATATTGTTGGTCCTGCATGTTCTCTATTCTTTATTTCCAGCTGGCCCCACTCTGCTTCTTCCTTTGGGGTAATTCAGATACTTTTACAAGCTGGGTGAAATGAAAGGAACGCAGCAGCGTGGTGGGTTCACAGGAACTCTGGTCTTGAGTGCTGGGGGTGGGGATGGGGGCAGAAAGAAGCCTTCTCTGAGATGGTTCTCAGTGCTACAGCTCTTTATTCACGGGTAATAGGGCTATCTAAATCCTGGGGAGATAGTGGGAGGCTTTGAGGTGAGTGAACACTACTGCAGGGTTCCCAGGTAATGCTCCGTTTACGTGAAAAATGTGTGCTTGATGGACACATCCTTATAGGGAGAGAGGAAGTTAAACCTGGCATCTGGCCATAGTGCTATGTGACCACCTGAAGGTGAGCCAGAGGTGGGGGGGTCAAATAGATATGTGTACCATGGTACAGGCAGGCCCAGAACAGGGAGGAAGCAACCATTACTCCGGCCAGTCTCAAGCTGAGATTTTTCCGGATTTGGGCATGGCTCGACCTTATTTTTGCTCCAGGCCCACTCCCCAGGTCACATGGCCCACTGTGCCCCACCATTTCCTATCTTACAGTTTGTTTCACAGCATAGCTCTGAGTGTACCCTAAAACATTTCAAAGCAACTGTAGTTAAAAATAGTAGCATTAACAGTTACGTGGAACCAGATTTTTACCCAGCTGCCACAGTACACACAGATCTCATTGCTGTGAGCAACTAATTTGAAATTTATCTGGTATGTTCTCAGATTGGATACCAGCTGTACTGCCACTTTGTATCAAAAATATTATCCTTCCAATAGGTGTAGAACACACACACATACCATACACACATACACATAGTTGCACACACACACACACACACAGAATATTTTACGACTCACAATTAGAAAAGAAGGTGAATTCACAGGTGTGCCTACTACAATCAAACTTTCCCCATACATATCATCTGCAGGATCATAGGGGCCCAAAGCCACACCAGGATCACCTCGCAGATTCTTGTACTCTGTCTCATTTAAACTTATAAATGATTAACAGACTGTTTAATTTTCTTTAAAGTCAATCAGGACTACCACTAAAATAAATGTTCGTTCTCATATCTGTACATCTAAAGATACTCAGTGCAGTGATATCTAAGATTCTCATGCTGTCAATGGCCCAGCAAGTGGTGGTCCACCTCTGCTTGCATCCTTCCAGTGACAAGACTCCTAGTACATGCTCACCACGTCCTTGTCTCTGCCTTTCTATAGTTTTATTATTTGATAGTTTATTTTTATAGGATTTTTTTTGCTGCCTTATGAATTCTAGGTAAATGTGCTACCATTGGAATACAACCTCAGTCCTTGATGTGGTGTTTTACTATTATTAATTATTATTATAAGACAGGGTTGTCTGAGTGGCCCATCATGGCTTTGGACACCTGTTCTCCTGCTGTCTTTACTACCCCATTGCTGAGATTATAATCCCATGTCCATGCTAGGCCCTAACAACCACTTTGGACTTTCATCAGCTGTATTTACACAGGCATAGAAACATCTAAATCCCACATGATGGTGTGTGCCTCTAACCTTAGCCCTTGAGAGGGTGAAGCACAAGGGTCAAGCACAAAGCTTCGTGTATACCTCCTGAGCGGCTATTCCAAGTGAAGGGTTTCCATAGGCCAACTGTGGATAGGATCAAAATGGAGTTTACACAGCACATAGATTAATGGAGTTATAGTAATTCATTCACTGAAAAAGAATATTATTCTTTTGTGGGTTTTTTTGTTTTAAGATTTATTTATTATTATACATAAGTACACTGTAGCTATCTTTAGACAAACCAGAAGAGGGTATCAGATCTCATTACGGATGGTTGTGAGCCACCAGGTTCTGGCTGGGATTTGAACTCAAGATCTTCAGAAGAGTAGTCAGTGCTCTTAACCACTGAGCCATCTTACCAGCCCAAGACTATTATTCAAGTTGAGTTTATCACTCCCTCTTGTATTGGGAAACACAATGTGTTGGTTTCAAAATGTCAAGTACTTGCTCAAATGGCCTTTAAAGTATTTATGCAAACGTCATTTTTTTAAGTTAAATGCTTTGTAATTTTTATCACATTTTAATGTATTTATGTTGTGAGCATGCACAGCTTGCCACAGGCTGTCCGAAAACAAAGTGCAAAAGCAGGTTCTTTCATTCACCATACGGGCCCAGAAACCACAGCTGGTGGACAGGGTTGGTGGCAAGTGCCTTTACCTGTGCAGTTCTCTTTAGACTTCAAGCTAAAGGTTTCTATTCTGATTTCCTGATGCTATTTCATTAGAATTTTATGAAGGAGAGATTCGGTTGATTTTTCCTCAGTTACTACTTAACAACAAGAATATCAACAAAACTGTGAGGAGACAATTTCAAAAAGTCTAAAAATATCATTTGAATACATCTCTAGCCCATGTTCCTTTTTTCCATGTTATTTTATACTAAATGTCTATGGATAATATCAGTTTCAAAGCCATTTCAGCTACTTTATTGAAATATTTGATCATTTAAATGGTGATAAGATATTCTAGCTAAGGCTCTTGAGCTAGAAGAAATAAAAATCCAACGTTTCTCTAATGTTGAAGAAAAAGCAATTATATGGGGGCCTAATTTTTGATGCAAAATAAAGATGGGGAAAACTGCATGGGAAGCAAATATTGCCTGACCCCACTTGATAACTTAGATGAAAGCAATTATGTATTTTAAGTAAGGCACTATAATTCCAATGAAATGGATCAAGGAAAGAAAAATAACATACATTAGCTGTATTTCATGCTAAACACTGCCTGATATTTCCTGCATTTATCCTTATTTCTGTCCAAAAGTTAGAACATGGGCTCATTTATCTTCACAAAGACAGTTTAGGAATCTGATTTTCAACAGCCATAATTACAACCTGATTCCTCTTACACACTCATAAGTTCTAACGCTGCTGCCCAAAGTGCATTAGCCCCTTCTTGCCCGAGTTAAGGTCTCTTGAAGGACCACTTAAATGGAGCACTTTAAGAGATAGCTCATTTCAGTGCAGGGTTTGCCTTGCAAACATGAAGACCTGAGCCTGAGCCGCAAAACCAAGCTTAAAAATTCTCGACATGAAGAGGCATGGCTGTAATCATACCACAGGAGAAGCAGAGACAGGAGGTTAGCTGGGGCTTACTGACTAGCGAAAATTGGACATAGTACTACCAGAGGATCCCGCAATACCTCTCCTGGGCATATATCCAGAAGATGTCCCAACCGGTAAGAAGAACACATGCTCCACTATGTTCATAGCAGCCTTGTTTATAATAGCCAGAAGCTGGAAAGAACCCAGATGCCCCTCAACAGAGGAATGGATACAGAAAATGTGGTACATTTACACAATGGAATACTACTCAGCTATTAAAAAAAATGAATTTATGAAATTCCTAGGAAAATGGATGGACCTGGAGGGTATCATCCTGAGTGAAGTAACCCAATCACAAAGGAACTTGCACAATATGTACTCACTGATAAGTGGATATTAGCCCAGAAACTTAGGATACCCAAGATATAAGATACAACTGGCCAAACGCATGAAATTCAAGAAGAATGAAGACCAAAGTGTGGACACTTTACCCTTTCTTAGAAATGGGAACAAAACACCCATGGAAGGAGTACAGAGACAAAATTTGGAGCTGTGACGAAAGGATGGACCATCTAGTGATTGCCATATGCAGGGATCCATCCCATAATCAGCTTCCAAATTCTGACACCATTGCATACACTAACAAGATTTTGCTGAAAGGACCCAGATATAGCTCTCTCTTGTGAGACTATGCCGGGGCCTAGCAAACACAGAAGTGGATGCTCACAGTCAGCTATTGGATGGATCACAGGGCCCCCAATGGAGGAGCTAGAGAAAGTACTCAAGGAGCTAAAGGGATCTGCAACCCTATAGGTGGAACAACATTATGAACTAACCAGTACCCCGGAGCTTTTAACTCTAGCTGCATATGTATCAAAAGATGGCCTAGTCGGCCATCACTGCAAAGAGAGGCCCATTGGACTTGCAAACTTTATATGCCCCAGTACAGGGGAACGCCAGGGCCAAAAAGGGGGAGTGGGTGGGTAGGGGATTGGGGGGTAGGTATGGGGGACCTTTGGGATAGCATTGAAAATGTAAACGAGGAAAATACCTAATAATAATAATAAAAGATCTTACATCATAGAGCAAGATGGATAATGTGAGTAAATGATTGTGCGTGTGCGTGTGTGTGTGTGTGTGTGTGTGTGTGTGTGTGTGTGTGTGTAAACACACAATTTATTAAGCAATAACAAAATACAAATCTGAATAAGCATTCTTTCCCTGCAGATCTGTATTTAAGGACAACCAGGGGAACGTGGACAGGGACTCACGGTTTTCACCACTGTATAGACAAGAAAGCAGCAAGATGTCGTCTGAGGACCTCCTAAAACTGGTGTCAGACTACAGAAGGTAGGATATCCTGAATATCCCTTTACATACTTTAAACTGTTGCCACGCTGATTTCTTCTCTCTCTGTAATAATACCTCATGCCCTGAGTCTCAACTAGCCAGACAGCCTCAGAAACAAATGGTTTTCTGGTGACTTCCTTCTTGTCCAAATGGTGCCACAATCAAGCAGAAGATTTGTGACATGTTGGGCTATATTATCTATCCATCTATAGCTGTGTGACAATAATCCCCTCCCCCCCAAAAGAAACCCCACCAACTTGTTGTCTGGGAATAGCATTATTTATGGTACTCCTGATTGTGTGGTTTCAGTTTGTCTCTTCCACATATGATATTGACTGGCAGAGGTGAGTTGAGACTGGAGAATCAACTTCTACCCCACAGGAGCGCTTGAGATGTGCTGATGCCCTGATTATACTACATATCTTACTCTATTAGGCTCTAAGACAGAGAACAATCTTGTACTCTTTAGCCATCTATAATGGTTCTGTTTCTCCTGCCTAAGAATTAGCAAGCCACTTATCAACTAATTTTGTATATCCCTCAAAAATGCTATGATATGATTAAACATGTGTCCAGGATAGCTTCAGCAAATCATCTTCATCTAGTAAAATAGAAGGGATGCCTATCAGTGTTTATCATCATCATCATCATCATTATTACTTATTGAAGTTTTTAGAACATACAATTAGGATGAGAAGTAGACTCTTAGGCAAGACCCTCTACTAATCTCAGTTCTTCGAAGTCCAGGAAGAGCACTGTAACATAAGACCTTGCTTCACGTCACTCACTCATCAAATATCCTGGTCAAAACTTGTACCCAAGTCTTCACAGGACTCCTCAAGCCACCATGAGAAAATAAAAGGGAATTTCCCTGTTGCCTTTTTGACAGTTCCCTAAGGCATGGCAAGATGTAATGCTGAGCATAATGGAACATACAAAGATCTGGGGATGAACTGATATAATAAGCAGCAAAAGAAACCCTGTCAACCCTCTTGTTGCCAGTGAATACAAAATAATTATAATGGCACATAAGAGGCATCTCTGATGCACAATGAAATGCTGACATTAAGTTAAAACTGGCATTGAGTTAAAATCTCTATTGGGGACCAGTTTCTGTGGTATAAATTAATTTGTCATTGCTGACTTCAAGCCACCAACATGGTTCACTGAACACAGGGCTGGGAAGAGAGGTAAAGAACCTTGGGGCTCAAATATGGTGTGTAGATTAGTTCTTTTCTCGAAGAATACCTGACCAAAGCAACTTAAGAAAGGGGGTTAGTTTGGCCCATGTTCTTGGGGGTTATAGTTCTTCATGGAACAGAAGACACAACAACAGGAACAGCAGTCAACTAGCGACATTGCATTTGTGTTCAGGAAGCAAAGAGTGAACAAGAAAAGGAACAAGGAGCAAGGAGCTGGGCTGTAAAACTCCAATACCCACCTCCTCCAGGAAGACTCTACCTCCTAAAGGGTCTGCAGTCTTCAAAGGGTGCCACTAGGGGGAGCCAGCAAAGGAAACAGAACTGCCAAAGAGTCAAAGAGTGAACATGCATAATGTTGGGGGGTGGGGGGGGGGGGAGTGTGCAGAGGGAGTCTACACATGTAGAGGCAGTCAGCTCTTTGTTAATGCAGAGGGTGAAATTCAAGTTCTTAGCACCTGTAGCAAAAAACTAGCTTTTTTCTCCGACATTCTTTTTTTTTTCTTTTAAAAACTTCAGAATATAGTGTGCTTATATTTGCCTGCATACAGAACACTCACCCAGGAGAATAGGTGTTTTCTTTCCCACCAATTGTTTTGGCAACATGATGACTGTGTAAATCGCAATGGTAGCATTTTCCCCCTTTTGACATGATTTTTGTCCTTTAGCTGGAGTCCTCTGCTTATTAATTATAATTTCCAACTAAAATTTCCAATTTTCTTGGCTAGATAGTTTACATCATTGACTCATTGTTTAGCTATGAGTTACAAATAGAAATAAAATTTGTTTTAAGTGGATGTGGTGGTACATGTCATAACCTGGGCACTTGACAGGCTCAAACACAAGGCTGGAGAGTCCAGGGCCAGCGTGCTCTACATAACAAGAGTCTCTTAGAAAAAACAACAACAACTTAAAAGCATCTTTAAGCCCTTCCCCACAGACTGAGAACCAAGATCACAGTGTATTAGTGCTGGATCGTGAGGGTAGGGAAACAGAAAGGGATTGTTAGTGGTTTGTGATTAGCTCAATTCGAATATTTTTTCTTTTTTTTTTTCATTGAATATTTAAAATCCACTTCAACAGTGAAATGCTCAAGCAAATTCAAATAAGTCTTATTGGCATGACCATATAACTTACTGTTATACCCATTTGGTCACAGAAGTAAATGAAGTAAGAGAAAATAAGTTTAAGGTATTATTCAGGATATCAGTAACATGATTCCTCTATAACTTTTGTTTTTATTTATACGAGCTTTGTTGTATAAGAGTTAAACTAACCATAGGGGGAAAAATCAATACACTATTATTTACTGTCTATTCTTTCTCCTTCTCAAAGCTCAGAATTATAGAAGATGGATTTTTCTGTGAAAATGAAAATAATACACTCTGTGTGTGTGTGTGTGTGTGTGTGTGTGTGTGTGTGTGTGTGTGTCTGATGTCCTTTCACAGAGCTGACCGGATAAGCAAAATGCAGAGCATCCCTGGAAGCCTGGATATTGCTGTGGACAACATTCCCTTGGAGCACCCAAGTATGATGTCTGTGTTACCTGTGTCATACTGCGTTTAGAGACTTCCAAGTATCTTGTGTGGGAGGGCTGTTTGCTTTGTTGGTTTGTCAGTTAACTGGCTGGCCTTAAGGCTTGGTTTGTTTGGGGACTCTGTCTTCCAAACTGGAATTGGTGTTCATTATACCATAGGAATATGGGGCGTATTTGTCAATTGAGACAGACAGGGAGTACATAATGGAAACTGTATCCAAGATAGCCTAACTATCATCTGTTATATAAATATGGATTTAATTTATCCAGCAAGATTCTAAATTATTTACATAATCCTTGATACTGTGGAGTGTCACAGGAATGTGGTGTCAGATTCAAGTACACAAACAGTTGATAGTGAGAGAATTCAGATTCTATCTAGTGTCCCTGATGCAAATACAGACTGGCTCTGCCATACCACACTGCCACAAATTGCTTTGAGTACTGGGCATAGCCATCTAAGAGATGTTATTACACACAGTGTCTACCTCTTCTGGGACATGGCAAAAATCCTCCTTTTACTGACCTAAAAATGAGGATTTCAGAATGCCGATAGAATCAAGGTTTCCTGTAATAAATGATAACTGGGTCAAAACTTCTGACAGGGAATATTAGGCTGGCCATCTATCATGATATATGTCCACAAATCACTGTAATATAAACTATAATGAGAATTCTAACTTAAGCTCTGACCTCAAATCATTTTACATTGATTGATGGGGAACAGCAGCGGACAGGCTATTTCCTCTACGTGACTTACGGAACAAGGCTTTACTGCCTACAGAAAAGACAAAACAACAGAAGAGAAAGCTAAATATTCTCTTTGAAAGAATGGTATGGTATTAGATAAATTTGAGCATACAGAAATATTAGATAGATTTCTGATTAAATACTAGAATTTTTATCTGGTTTTCAAGGATGCACAGCCCATTGTTAGTTTTCTCCGAGTTCAGGAAGATTCTCTGTAGAAAGGAAAAGCAGCAGGCCATTCTCTCCTTCAACGTAACTGTTTCCACCTTCAAACAGTGGAATGGCAGAAGTTTTGACCTAGACATTCCTAACCATCTTTTCTTTATCTTTTTCCTTAGTCTATTACTACAAAGATAGAGTTTTAAAGGTGGTAAAAATTGAAAGGAAGGTAATAAATAATATACAGAGAGAGGGCTGTTCATCTGTTACTATTAATACTAAACCCACTGAATAACTTTTAATCTGCCATGCAATCATATATATGATATGATAATATATATATGATTTTATATATATATTATATTTATAATAGCAAGTGAAAGTCAACAGGTTACTCTTTATCCTATAAAAATCTATCTAGTATAGTCTATGTACAGGAAATAATATGAAAAATATCAGTCCATCTCAAAGATTTACCATGCTTCTTAGCCATTACTTTCAATACTCAATATATAATTTTCTTATCCCCAAAGTACACATCTCACATTTCCATGCTCTTGGAACATAATATCAAGTTTCCATTTTAGGTGGATTCATGTTAAAATATGCTAAGTGTTGCTCCCTTTTGAAGACCCATATTAAATGACAAACTCTTATTTTCTGATTTTTTAAGACTGTGTAACATCGTCCTTTATCCCTGTCAAGCCCTTCAACGTGTCGGCTCAGTCAGAACCTACAGTGGAGGTGGAAGAATTTATTTATGACTCAACAAAGTATTGCCGTCCATACCGAGTATACAAAAATCAAATTTATGTATACCCCAAACACCTCAAATACGATAGCCAGAAATGCTTCAACAAGGTATGACATACGTTTCTGAGGCATTAACTTTTTCTCAGTCCACCAAAACTGGACCACACAAGATGGTTCTTGAATGAGCATCTACAAATATCTATGAGCTAAGACTTGAAGGAAATGCTTAGCCAGTGGTGGATTCATTCTAGAATTCACTTTAGGATCATTTAAAGAGGAATCCACTTGTAGAATCTCAGAGGGTTACAAAAGATTGTCTTATAGTTGCTCATTCTGAATCGTTTGAACATGCATGATTGTATAATACATTAATAATTCTTTCTAATATCAGCCTGACATAAATTTGATCTAGACTTTTAAAATAGCATGCTTAGTCCTATGCTGGGAGCATTTTTGTTTCCTTTAAAATCTCTCCAGAGCCTGCTGTTTCTGAAGACCATGAATAATGTCACAAGACAATGTTGGTTATTCTACATTTTTTAAGACTTAAATAGAAGCTACTTATTTTAAACCCTTATATTGTTTAGGATGTTATTTAAGAGGAAATTACCATCCCCATTATTCCCCTCACTATAATTTCAGGCACGGAATATAACTGTGTGCATTGAATTCAAAAATTCAGATGACGATGGAGCCAAGCCCATGAAGGTGAGTCAAGTCATCTGAGGACACAGCATGAGAGGAAGGGCAACCACCTTGCTCTTTTGCACCACAGAGGGATATATTATATGAGTATGGTTAAATGAGGAGCAATCCTGGGCATTGGTTTTAGATCTCCTGAAAATGTCTCTGACTTTACAACCATCACTAACTCCATCAAAAATGCTAGCCTCCCAGGGATCTTCACCTCATGATTTAGAAAAAGGAAAGTCATTAAGATGTGAAATAGTCTGCCCAGTGCACAATTAGTTCACCTCTTGGCTGTGCATGCTTGATTTGTAGCAGTACATCCAGTCTGCCTTCATCCAGTCTTCATAGAAAGGTTACTATACCCAGGCATATTGGATAGATAATGCAGGATGTCCCCAGAGAGCTCATATTTATGAAGAGGCCTGTTGCCTAATACAAAATGCTCATATTTATGAAGCCCAGTGCCCAAGGGACTCTAAAATAACAGTCCAAGTTGTTGATCACATGGGTTAATAATGTCACTATTTTGACCTGTAAATCTTTCATGAGGACGAGTTGGTTTGAATGAAACTGGAATCTAGCCAAGCTTTAGAACCTTAACTCTAGACAAGAGTTGGTTCAATGGTCCCCAACAGGAAGTCATCCTTCAGGGATCTGTCTTGAACATTAACTCATATTTATGATAGTCAAAAGTCATACAGCAAGTTGATTCACTATTTTACCCTGGTGCCATACCTGTAAGATGAATAAAGGGTTTAGGTGGTCTTTGATGTCCCATTGCGTAGTACATACAGGACAATGTACCCATAAAGTTCAAAGTTAACTGGATGTCATCCTGGGAAGTAAATCACAAAGTATGCCTTAGTACTGGAATTGGGAACGGAAGAGTTGATTGTTTTGAATATTTTCAGGCACTCACAGTTGTTTCCCTCCTAACCTTCTAAACAGTGTATTTATGGGAAACCTGGAGGGCCCCTCTTCACTTCCTCTGCCTACACGGCTGTGCTACACCATTCTCAAAATCCAGATTTCTCTGATGAGGTAAGTATCGGGCCCCCATTGCCTCTGCCTAAAGCTCCTGGGTGAGTGGGTCAGGGAAACCTTGTCTAGACCACATCTCAGATTGAGAACAGTAGTGTCACTTCCCAAGACTGTTAAGTGACAGTGACTACTATGACACTGACTGATCATGATCCTGCTTTATGTTTCAAATTCCCCCATTGAATACAAGACTGATCTTCAAAAAAAGATGGTTTTATTTTCTTTTTTCCAAGGAAGACTAAATTTTCTCGTTTACTTTACACGTGATTTTATTAGAGAGTGTTACCAGTTGGTGGCAGCATACAGTGTTATAGCAGGAAAACTAGATGTTTTGAATCAATACTATTGCTCACTGTGTGAACATCACTGGGCTCGGTCCTCTCACCTCATGGTTAGAAGTGAGACTTGTCCTGGAAAACTTAACACTCCTATTAAGCACTAAGCATGCATGATCTCCTCCATAGCCTTGCATTAACTCTGCCATAGCCTTGAGAATCGTGTACTCTTATCACCTCCTGTTATATAGAGGAGGGCTCTGTGGCTCAGAGGAACCAGGGTTGTGTTACTACTAAGTAACAGTCAGCATTCAAACCAAGCCACATAACTCCATATAGAAGCCTCCCCACTTCTTATAAGTCATAACAAACATCACTGGGCTAGTGGTAAATTGCTTCACATATATTAGCTGTGTTATAAATAGCCCATGACAAGTTTTAGTGATTAACCCCAGCTGCTACCATAAGGCAAAGATCTGAACTACTTCAACCAACTAGCATTTTATATGAATTCCTTGATCAATGCTGTAACAAATAGCATCCATTAGTTGCTTAATACAGTGCATACCATTTACAGCTCCATGGTCAGAGATTTGAATTGGCTGTCATATGAGCATCACTGAGGCAGTGTGTCTTCTAAAATTTCTTTTTTTTTTTAATTTTTTTTTATTTTTTATTTTTTTTAATTCTTTTACAGATTTATTTCTTTTCCATTTTTTATTAGGTATTTAGCTCATTTACATTTCCAATGCTATACCAAAAGTCCCCCATAGCCACCCACCCCCACTCCCCTACCCACCCACTCCCCCTTTTTGGCCCTGGCATTCCCCTGTACTGGGGCATATAAAGTTTGCGTGTCCAATGGGCCTCTCTTTCCAGTGATGGGCGACTAGGCCATCTTTTGATACATATGCAGCTAGAGTCAAGAGCTCCGGGGTACTGGTTAGTTCATAATGTTGTTCCACCTATAGGGTTGCAGATCCCTTTAGCTCCTTGGGTACTTTCTCTAGCTACTCCATTGGGAGCCCTGTGATCCATCCATTAGCTGACTGTGAGCATCCACTTCTGTGTTTGCTAGGCCCCGGCATAGTCTCACAAGAGACATCTACATCTGGGTCCTTTCGATAAAATCTTGCTAGTGTTTCTTCTAAAATAAGGAAGATCTGTTTCCTTACCTCTTGCAGCCTCTAAACATCACCTAGCACCTTGGCCTGTAACTCCGTTCCTGCCCCATGCTGGGACCGGAAATGTTGATGGAGTATTCCCCTCACTTATGTTAAGCCCTAAATCCTATTCCTAGCACCACATACAACTAGGTGTAGTGATCACAGTCCTTGGGAAGTAGAGGTAGGAGAATCATAAATTTAAGATAAATCTTTGTTATCTAGAGACTTTGGGGCCAGGATGAGGTACCTTTATAAAAAGGTGGGATCCACTATAAAAAGGAAGAGAGAGAAAGAAAGAAAGAAAGAAAGAAAGAAAGAAAGAAAGAAAGAAAGAAAGAAAGAAAGGAAGGAAGGAAGGAAGGAAGGAAGGAAGGAAGGAAGGAAGAGGGAGGGAGGGAAGGAAGAGAGAGGGAGAGAGGGAAAGGAAGGAAGGAAGGAAGGAAGGAAGGAAGGAAGGAAGGAAGGAAGGAAGGAAGGGAGCAAAAGAAGGAAAGACAAACAGACAGAAGACTTTCTCTGACCACATTGTACCTACTTGCAATATCTGGTATAATTCCATGGTCCCCACCTAAGTCACATCTTTGAACTCCCCTTTACCATGCACAGTCACATTAATGGGTTCTGGATATTAGAACACAGAGCCATTCTCTGACTACCACCCCATTTTACCAATTTGTTATTTTCAAACTAATTAACAGAATTCTCTGGCCTCACCTTCTACCTCCATCTCCACTTAATGCTCTTATTTTCTCTCCATCAATCCAGGTCAGGAGGTTAAAAAGAAACTAAGGGAAAGAGTTATTATCAAATTACAAAATAGCTACCATATTGATTGACCTTTTGACAAAACACTTGTGAAAGATACATTTTCAGTAGATGTAAAAATTTCATAAATTAGTGTTCTTGGTGTCTCAATGCTGTTAAATCTGGCTTTTGATCATTTTTATTTTCTTATATTTCCTGGAATCTCACAAAATCTATGAGCTTTCCACATGACTAGATTATTAACCACTTAGTGGTCTCTGAAGCACAGATTTAATACTAAGGTTTTATTTTCTTGATTACAGGAAAAATGATTCCATTAACTTTAAAATGGGTATAAATTATCCAGTGCATTATTATAATATAATATAACTGCAGGATTTTTTTTAAGTGAGGGATTGTGAAAGCTAGTTTTATGTCAACTTGACATAAGCTAGTGTCTTTTTAGAAGAACGGCCCTTAACTGAAAAAATGCCCCCACCAGATTTGCCTGTGGGATAGCCTATAGTACTTTTATTATTATTATTACTGTTGTTGTTAAATGATGCGGGAGAACCAGATCACAATGGGCAGGGCTTACCCTAGGCCTGACATTCTGGGAACTGAAAAAAAGCAGTCTGAGCAAGGCAGTAAGCAGGACTACTCCATGGTCCATGCTTCAGTTTCTGCCTCTGGGTTCGTGCCTTCCTTGAGTTTCTACCTGTCTTTCTTTGCTAATGGACGGCAAAGTAGACCTCTAAGCTTAAATAAGCCCGTTCCTGCACAGAGTGGTTTTGGTTGTGATGTTTCATCACAGCAATAGAAACCTCAAGTCAAGGATACTTTTGTTACTATTTGCTGAAATTCATAAGTACATTGCTATGTAATCTCCAGGTTGGTTGAGAAGTTTCCTAGTGCTCCGCATATTATTATGTATTTTGAAATGTTTATTGGCTTTTGTAGCAACTTTAATACACTGATACAAATAATATATCAGCTTATAAGTCATCTAAGTCCAGGGATCCTTAAACTTTGTCATACACCAGAATTATCTGGAAGACTCACTGAATCGGAGCACTCAGATGGGGATACTCAGCACGTCTGGGATAGGCCTGAGAGTTTATGGTTCCAGGTGATACCAATGTTACCACTGCAGGGACCACACTTTGTAACCTACAGTCCTAAATCCTTTCTTAAACAGAATGACAGTAACTAGCTAAATGCACACAACATCTATTTAACAATCTATAGGTTTTGGTTATAGCTTGACTTAACTGTTCTCAGAACAACTTAGTGACTCACATAAAGCTAAGGGCAGGCTACTCTTCATTAAGGCCATTGTCCCATACTGTTGTTAAACAGATGATTTTAATCTCAATCCAAATGTGATGCCTTTCATTTCAGGTGAAAATTGAACTACCAACACAACTCCATGGAAAACATCACCTTTTGTTCTCCTTTTACCACATCACATGTGACATCAATGCCAAAGCCAATGCCAAAAAGAAAGAGGCTTTGGAGACATCAGGTACTTAAAAGAAGTGACCTGAAGTAGGTCATGGTGACATGTGTTTAACTTCAGTTGGAGACCATTTTTAAAAGATGCAGTGTATTGATTCTTAAATGAGTTAATGTTTAGAGTGACTGATGCATATTTGTACTTCTTAATGCAGAGGTGTGTGTTCAAAAGTTTTCCCCCTGCTGTTTCTTTGCAGTGGGCTATGCATGGCTTCCTCTGATGAAACATGATCAAATAGCTTCTCAGGAGTACAACATCCCAATAGCAACGACCCTGCCTCCTAATTATTTAAGCATTCAAGATCCTACAAGTGCAAAGGTATTGAGTAGTGTATAATTTACAAGAAAAGTATTTTAAAAATCAACCATGAAAATGGTTATCTTTTTTCCCTGCTATTTAAACTAACATGATAGCATGTCCATTGTACTTATGAAGTGAATCAACAATAATACAACTCTTATTTTATTTATGGCCACTAAAAATGAACCCTTAAAAAATGGACTCCATGGAAGTATATCATGCTCATCTCCAAAACCTCTGAATGAATCTGCACATTTTCTCATCTCTAGAGCATTGGAGCAGTAATGGCTCAGAACATCAAATTAACACAAACCAAATAGCTTGATTCCTTTATCTCAATTTGTCAGTGATGGTGGCAAACTCTTTCTTGCAGCATGGTGGAAGTGACATTAAATGGGTCGATGGTGGCAAACCGCTTTTCAAAGTGTCCACATTTGTTGTATCAACAGTGAACACTCAGGTGAGTACCATTACAGAAGAAAAATGAGAAGCAGGCCAGGCAGAGAGGGAGGGAGGAAGAGAAGGAGGGAGGGAATGAAGGGAGGGGATAAATGGGAGGGGTGAAGAGGAGGGAGGGAAGGAAGGAAGCAGGCAGACAGGGAAGGAGGGAGAGGAGGGAAGGAAGGGAGGGAGGGAAGGAAGGAAGGGAGAGAAGGAGGGAAGGAGGGAAGGAAGGAAACAGACAAGGAGAGAGAGAGGAAGAGAAGGAGGGGGAGAGGTAAGGAGGGAGAGGTAAGAAGGCAGGGAGGGAGGAAGGAAACAGGGAGAGAAGGGGGGAGAAAGGGAAGAAGAGGGGGAGGGAGGGAGGATAGAACCCAACCATCCACAGGATGCCATGCCCTTGCCAGGACAATTTGACCAAAAGAGAGAGGGGAATAGTGAATAGGAAATGTGTTTATATTCATCCAGAGTGCTGTAGTTCAGATGGGACCTTTAGATGACCCCTCTGTCTATCTTCGGAAGAAGAGGGCTCTAATGACTGATTTCATGAGGAGACACTGCTGACAAGTGCTTGTCACTGGCACTGAGTTTGTGTGCCATCACAATTTAACATCTCTTTTGCCTTTCCAGGACCCACATGTAAATGCATTTTTCCGTCAGTGCCAAAAAAGAGAAAAAGACATGTCTCAGTCACCTACCTCCAGCTTTGTCCGTGCCTGTAAGGTAACGTGCCATGCAGACTCATTGCAGAATCAGGCCCATTCAGTGGTTTCCAGGATAAAAAGCGGGCAAAGAAAACCTATTTCCCACTGAATAGCAAGCTAAGATGTGTTTACTATTCAGACCTTTCAAAGACCTTACAGTTCATTTTTACTTCATAGTTTCTACATGAAACTATGTTCATATGAGAAGGAAGAGAGGCAAAGGTCAGCTTTTTATCCAAAGCAAAAATACTTGAAAATTAGTATGTATTTACCATTGCTAATTAAGCAGAGACTCCCTTCAATATGACCTACACCTTCCACCAAGGTGAAGCAGGGAAGCCAAAGGCCAGATTTGGGGGAGGGGGGGCTAAGGTGATCAGGTCACACTCCTGAAAACACCTGCAGACTGTGCTGGACTGCCCCTCCTGTTTATCTGTATGCTTCCTCCCATCATCTCACTGCAGAACTTACTAAATGTGGACAAGATCCACTCCATCATGAGTTTCCTGCCTATCATCTTGAACCAGCTCTTCAAAATTCTAGTGCAGAACGAGGAAGATGAAATTACTGCGACCGTCACCAGGTATCCATAGCAACACTGGGGGGACAGAGCAGGTAGCTTTTGGTCTCACAGAACCCTGATGACATGATTCCAACTAGATGGCCACATATGTGTGAACATGTTTTTCAGATTTAAGCTTTTCTCACACTCTAATCCTTATTTTGTGGTCCCTATCTATTATCATTAGTGGAGTGCTAAATGTTTTTCTTTTGTGTTTTTAAATATTTTATTTTGAGATAATTGTAGATTCATGAGCCATTGAAAGGTATAATATGGAGAGAATACGTGTCCTTGTTACTTATTCTCCCACACTGGCGACACACACACATATTGCACAGAGACACAATCATACACACACACACACATGCACACACACACATACACATATGCACATACACATCCCTATCTATGTATATACAAAATTATATAACACATAATCACTTGGCATTGGCTTTTTAACTCATCACAAAAGAAGATTCAGGCTGTCTCTCTGTGAAGAGGCCATTTCTTTTCATGGTGAAGTAGTATCCTATACAGATTGTACCACAGTATGATTAAGGATTCATTTGTTGAAAGATATCTGAACTTTTTCTCCATTTGGGGGCTATACTGAATAAAGTCACTATAAGTATTCATATATAATGCTATATAAACATAGTCCTAATACTTTACTTCTGACATAAATCCATAGTAATACAATGGCTGTACAACTCATTACCTGAGTGCTGGATATTTTCTTTTTAGAAATTGCCAGCCGGGTGTGGTGGCGCACACCTTTAATCCCAGCACTAGGGAGGCAGAGGCAGGCAGATTTCTGAGTTCGAGGCTAGCCTGGCCTACAAAGTGAGTTCCAGGACAGCCAGGGCTACACAGAGAAACCCTGTCTTGAAAAACCAAAACAAAGAAAAAAGAAATTGCCAGAATAATTACCAGAATAGTTGTATCATTTTATTTTAAACTATTTTATTTTATATTTTATTTATATTTTAAACTATTTATACAGAAGTTTATAATTTCATTGTTTTCTTTCTTTTGTGTTAAATTTGGTCACGCAATACTCATCCAACATCGCTCATGAGTCTAGTCATGAACTCAGAATTTTGCATTTATATTGTTTTTAATTAATAATTTAATCATATACTTGTCTGTTTCAAAATGACCATAACATTATGGAAAAAATCAAAGCTACTGTTGAAATGTTTACTGTATCTCTACTGCATAGATAGATAGATAGATAGAAAGATAGAGAGATAGATAGATAGATATGTAGATATAAATATACATGTGTTATGTACATATATCTCTGTGTGTATATCTATACATATACAAATATCTATATATATAACTATATATGTATATATATATATACATACATATATATATATATATATATGTGTGTGTGTGTGTATATATATTTACAATAAAGGCTTTTAGCCTTGTTTATGACAAAAACCCCTGAGGTTCTAAGAAATTTAAAAAAAAATCACTATCAGTTCCACAAACCTCCAGTTCCAGACCCAGATTAAAAATCCCAAATTGTGCCATCAAGTAATGTCCCTTTCAGCTGAATGTGTATGTCGATGTTGACAAGATTTTTAATATTGCAGCCTCTAGCTCTGTTGTACTTTCTGAGATTACCCAAAGCTCTCCAACCATGCAGCAACTGTTCATGTTAATATGGAAAAGTATCAATGTGCCGCTGCTACAAGAAACTCTAGCCCAGCTAATGAGGGATATATCCAGCTTAACCTAATCTTTTTTTCCAAAAATAGGTCTTCTGCTCTCAGGTTGGAAGATGAGCCCTTTTTAATGGAATATGACCATTAATCAGAGCCTAATTGGGTACTTAAAAATGATTCCCTTTTCCAGGAAGACAATGTCAGCAAGTGCAGAGACCACATGTGGTACATTCAGCTCAGACAAAATGTCTCCAGATATTGCATGCTAAGACCTTAGTCCTTGGAATGTTTCTGGTTGGAAATGGCTCCCAGGTTACAGAAATATATCAAGTGCCCTCTATTGGGGAGTGAAGAAGGAATGAAAAGAGTGAAGTGACTGGTTCACTCATCTGACAACTCACCCATTCATGAAATACCCCATTTCCAAGCATTCTAATGTGAAAATAAAGTGCTGTCTGCATGCCTTCAGCTAAGTCACTGAACATCGTGCTTTTCCAGGGTTCTGGCTGACATTGTGGCCAAGTGTCATGAGGAGCAACTAGACCATTCTGTCCAGTCATACATTAAGGTAAGGAGTCATGATTAGGGCCCTGATCATATCCCCTGTGCTGTGTGGCTTGTCTCATTTCCTGTCTGCACCAAGTGAGAGGTTCTCACCCTGACATTTGATGGCGACCCGCCACGGTCAGAACACAAGTTCACTTTAGCAGAATTCCATTTCTTTTAATTGGTGGGCTAACTATATTAATGTTTAAATGCAAAACTGCTATGTGCATGTGTGATATGGGACTGGTGGAAAGAAAAGAACAAAGGAGAAAGCTAAAACAGTGCTCCTTTGAAGTTGACATTGGAAATATATGAAATTTCTGGGCTAATGAAGGAAGACTTCTCTGGGTTTGTTGAATGCTCTATGTTTCTTCTGCAATGTTTTCTTAGCTCTTTTTATTGTTTTTCTCAGGCATTATTTCATTTCCCCAGTTACTGTATATTTGTACCTGCTTCTGGTATGTTGAGTCCTTTATCTTCTGTCATGAACCATTTGACCATCTCATTGGTGTGCACTGCTTCTTCAGTGTTCCTTATCAAGTGTCCACTTGGAAGTATTCTTTTCTCATTTTCAGTTGGCTGGGAATTGGTGCCAGTGAACTTGGGATGATGTTTGTACTCTGATAGCTCTGCTCCAAACATCCTTCCACTGAATGTACAGAAGCAACCCAATCCAGAGGCAAAGACAAGCATTCTAAATTACATTATAATACATACAAAACCTACAGTCCTATTTTATCCACACAGATGAGGTCTTTGGAGTTGTTGACTTTTAACGGAAATGCATTCAAGTCATACATGGTGATAAACATAGACTTGTGCATTCTAAATGTCTAGAAATACAACTGGAGAAGAACCGGGACCCTTTGTGTTAGAAACTTCTTTTAACAATAACTGGTATGGTAGAAATGTTGCTACAAGAAGAAGTACCTAGTAATCTCATTCTAGAATGAACCACTCTGAGATTCTATCTGCAAGGCTTTCTATCTATGTATATTCTGCCAGAAATGTTGGACGTCTTCCCCAAGCACCAAACCATGGGTGTGTGCCCCTCATTAAAATAGCCTGATTGCTGGAAATAGTCATTTCACAGCAACTTCACTGAGATATAGTTTTACCTGCTAGGACCTCAACTTCAGTTGTGAATTCCTCCTACAAATACACTAGAGTTTGCTCTCTGTTTAAGAGAGAGGGAGGCATCACTTTGCAGGTGAATTGATGCATGCATGTATTTGCCAGTGGAATTATCTGTAGAGAGCTTATCTTCTTAACACTTACCCTAGCTTTCTGTTTCAATCCACAAAGAGACCATATAGAATAAAATGATTCCTTGAATCCTGTACTTCATTCTGGGAACTCTTATTTCAAGGGTAGTGTCAATATCTCATTCAAATGAAGTTGTTTAGAAATATATTAAGGCCGGGAATTGGTGGCATACACCTTTAATCCCAGCACTCTGGAGGCAGAGGCAGGTAGATTTCTGAGTTCGAGGCCAGCCTGGTCTACAGAGTGAGTTCCAGGACAGCCAGAGATACACAGAGAAACCCTGTCTCAAAAAAAAAAAAAAAAAAGAAGAAGAAGAAGAAGAAGAAGAAAGAAAGAAAAGAAAAAGAAATATATTAAGAACTTCAGCTGTTGTGGCTACTTCTATCATCACCAAGCCAGATATCTGTGAGAACCTCAGATGCTCAGACTCTTACCCTGTGGTCCTCTTGGAAATGTATCTTAGAATGGGCTTCATTCCCAACCACGAAAACATGAAATATCTTGGCAGGATTGTCTCAGTCTGCAAAACAGAAGAGGGGTGGCTTATCTCTTTTGTTCTAAAGTAGTTCAACTCCAGAAATAGTCATACATGAAAGACCAGTTTGATGATTCCTAAGGATGTTTTAGACTTTATTTTCAATTAAACAAGTGCTTTTTAATAAATACAACTACTCCAGAAAAATCTGTAATCTAAGAGATGAGAGACTAAAGTCTAAGCAGTGATAGATCCTGACAAGTGAGTTACAGAAGGAAGTGGCTAGAAACCATCAGGAACATCAGTTTCCTCCTCTGATACATGAAAGGACACAGACCAGATGAGGCTCCAGCTGTGTGGTTCTGCGAGCAGACCCCTGCTGAGTCAAATGGTTAACAACCTGACCTTTAGCTCAGAGTCTGAATTTATTCTTACCATAGATGTGGGGAGGCATTTAACATAAAGATTTATACTAAGTCCCACCCCTAGGAATATTGTTTAAAGAAAAAAAAATGATGGGCTGATTCCAAGACATGCTTGTATATCCTCCGGTGGTGTAATAGTCAATGCAATTTATATTTATTCACAAGTAAACAAAACACCATTTCAAGTTCAGTGGTACTGCTGACTCACTCCATTCACAATACCAAACTGTACAGATACACCATGTCCTTTTCCAAGATGTGCATCTAAGTCAATTTAATGAAATGCCATGCTTCACGGGGGTTGTAGCACTGTCAGTTCTGAGAATCGGGTTTACAATGTAAGAATATTCAATTTCCAGTTGGAATGAATTACCCTTCAGGCTAAATAACTGCATTTAGTCACACAGTTGGTGGTGAGTTTGTCTGCATATGAAGCACAATGCTTAAAGGAAATTAATCACCTTAGTTGTAGCCGGTTTTATAAATCTGTTGGCTTTTTGTCTCTCCTTTGAGAAGTGCTTCAAACCTCAGGCCATATGATGGTGCAGATGGGCTTGAAAGTCCCAAGAAAAGGTTAGAGATCCTAAAGGAAATGTACCAGTTTCTTGCCTACCTTCCCCTTCAGCTGTAGTCTATTTTAAAGTATGACTATCACGAAGGCCATACCTTTTCTTGAGTCAAACCCAACTCCTAAACAAACTACTGTAATTCAGTATGAAGCATTTTAATGTTTCGAAATGTGTGTGTTGATATATGTGTGTCCTTAAAGTATATGAATAAATAAAGAAAAGTATCACCCTATGATTCTTGGAGGGAAGGCTAAAAAGTAGACGGCATTTGTTATCTTACTAATGGCTGATGTGTATCAACCTTTCCATAGTTATGTCTAGCACAGGATGGTAGAACCTGGGCTTGTGGGGGACTCACCTCCTCACCTCTGGAAAGGACCTGCTCCCCCACTTGGCTATTTGAGTAGGTACTCTACCCTTTCAGGATGAAGAATTGCTACCATGCCACCCATTGCCAGTGGAAGGAAAGAGAAGGGGAGAGTGTCCTAAGTAGGTGTGTCCAAGCCCTCCATGAACCTGCCCAGTGGTTCTCTGGCCCTTTCTCTTGATTTCTACAAAAAGAGTTCCAAGAAGAGCTTAGGTGAGCAAGGCCCTACTTCTGCAAAGACCCCAACTAGGAGCAAGTGTGTCCTCTCTTATATCATCAGGCCTCTACTGACTCCATGACAAAAGTAGACACAAGCAGTTGATTATGAGAAATGAATTATTTCGTAGGATAATCTTTGAAACTTTTTACAGGTAATTAACCATTTCCACTCTTTGGGTTTCCTTCAGTTTGTATTCAAGACCAAATCCTACAAAGAAAGAACAATACATGAGGAACTGGCTAAAAATTTGAGTGATCTTTTGAAGTCCAATGACTCAACGATAGTCAAGCATGTTCTAGAGGTAACTCTCTTCATAAAAGTAGATACATTTGCAAACAATGGATGCAGAACTCTGATCACCAGAAGATTATAGGACTCGCTGATGTCCACACTTCATTTTCCTTCTAATTTCTTATATAGGTTTCATATCACAGTTTCATTATATTAAATTATCGAGCAAATGGGGAGGTCTATAGCAAGAGAACAGAGACGAGTGGGTTACAGCCAAGTTAAGTGCTTTGATCTAAAAGCAAAACGAATTACTGTTGAAAAAAATCTAAAACATTCACAAACAGTAAGTATAACACATAGCTTGGGCAGCTAGTTACAATAGGAAAATTCTTAGGAAAGGATTGTAATGGTATATTCACAAGCATATTGATAAGCACAGCCAGTTTTTGGTCTCTAATGAAACATGTGTGGGGACATGAAGAAGAGACACAGAGCAGTTAAGAAGAATAAGCATGCTGAGGACAAAAAGTGAGGCTTGCACCTGTACTAGGGGAGGAAGCTGATAATATGGAGAACGGGGCGGTTGAAAAGAAAGCATGAAGAAGGTCAGGGAACTGCCCATGGGGACATTACAGTAGAACACTGCAGGTGCAGAAAAGGCCTTTTCTATTCAGTGAGGCTGTAGCACAGCTCTGGGTCTGGGACAACCAGTGTGTACAAGGATGGGAGGGCTTTAAATGAAGCCAGAGAAACCACAAGTAGCCTGAGATGCTGTGCACCACCAGAGAGAGTAGAGAGTATCTGTTAAATTCAGAAACAAATGGCAAAACGTTTGTCAGAATGACTAAAAGTGAAGTTTGGTGTTAGACAGGTAATGGAGATGCCTTGGATCTTCTGTATGCCTTGGATTCTTTAAATAGTCCTGATGGTATGGCCTTCACTTCTAGTGTCAAGCAGACACTTTGATTCCTTTAGGGAAGTAACCCATCCATTAAGCCACAACTAGTTCTTTAAAAGGAACATTACCCTCCTCCCCTTCACCTAAGTCAGTCCCTCAGAATTTAAGGTGATGTTCCACAGAGGTTACCACAGCACTGCACCAGCCAAAAACTGGATGTGGTTCAAATGCCCTCTGGTAGCAGAGCAAACCGGTTCATACTCGTTGTATATGTGATGTGGCGATGAGATGTGTCTCCATGCTAGTGACTCTCCATAAATGAGACTCTAAACATAGCGCGTTGAATTTAAAAGGAAGTCTCAGGATACTTGATTTAAAATAGCAATTTTTATGTGGAGTTCAGTGATTTGAAATTAAAATACTCTATTGTATAAATATTGGTGGGAAGATGATCAGTACAAAATAGAGAGCCTGGTGGTGAGCCAGCCACAAAAGCTTCATTTTAGCTTCGTTAACTTAAGTGAAACAGAGTATCTCATAAATCAATTTTCCATGAACAGATGCTCAGAAAGTCAATTCAAGTAAATTGTTGACTTTTTACCATAATTTCTACATTATTAAAAAAATTGAAGTATAGGATGTGAACTATTATAATTATAACTTTGACAAAGGTTAAGGTAACAGAAAATGCATTTCTTCCCTGGTCCATTTAACTTATTCATATTTACTTTAAGATTGAAAAAAAATTGAGTAGCAATATTCTATTGTAAAGCTCATAATTGTCATTATTTTACCATAGATTAATAAATGCTTCATTGTCTCTTCTCCCTTTAGCATTCTTGGTTCTTCTTTGCCATTATTCTAAAATCAATGGCACAGCACTTGATTGACACAAACAAAATTCAGGTAAGATCATAGGTAATATAGCAATGTAATATCATCCAACAATTAAGCTAATGAACATGTTCTCATTAGTTCCACATTTATTGACCGTGTAAAATCTTAGCCATTTACGTTCATTGCTTTTTAAGTACAAGAAATGATCACATATGTTAATAAAGGCTCATTCAGAAACAAATGCCAAGAGAAAAATGACAAATGTAAACATCTATGGAGGAGACTTAACTCCAAAGGACAAATGGGACTAGGAAATACAAGGTAGAAAGGTCTGATACCCATGAGAGAAAACGGAAAGGGAGGAGGGGCTGGTTAAAATGAGCCTGGCAGTAAAGAAGCTTTCAGCCTGGCCAATGAGTCATCTGGAAGCAAAGCATGCTCATTGGGGGCATTGTGCTCTGCACAGGTCCTGCTGGTAAGCCTCAGCCTACTCCATCGCTGAATAGAATCAGCCTGGAATACTATGCTTGAGCCATGAGTGATTGATTAGGTCTTGGATGGGACAGCTTTGTACATGTTTTCCACAAGTTAAAGAAATGTCTGGGCTTCTGCAGTCTACAGTTGTCATGGCACACTGCACACAACCATGAATCTGCTCCTCCACAGCCCCCATAGACCTCTCATTAGATGAGGGTTGATGGGATTAACTCCAACTCCTGCCACAGCAACTGGCCTCCTCAGAACCATGCCTACCGAGCACACCATCCCCTTCCTCTACAATCTAGGTCTTCTCACCCTAGCTCACATTTGGAGAAGGCCTTGGTGACCCACCAGAGATTATGACCCAGACCTTCCTTCCATGATGCTCTGAATCTCTGATAACCTGACTTGACTGTAGTCAGGGCTGCTGCGTGTCATCACTCACAATCACAGTCAGGCAATGAGGACCCAACCATGAACACCCAAGGGAATAGCATGAGTTCTCATACATCTCCCATTTAGATAAAGCTAGGGAGGGGCTCTAAGACTCTCCCCTGCCTACCAGCATACAGAGGAGTAGAGTCAGAACAGTATTGCATGTGATGGCCACAGTAAGGAACACTGACGTTGTAGAGGTTAGACAGTGCCAGATTTCTCTCTTTACAAGAACAGCTTTACAAGAACAGCTCCAAACAATGAGTTCCATGCTCAGTGTTGATCCAAATACCCATTTCTTCTATATAATCTTCATACCTGGGACCAGGTAAATGACTTTGAGGTGGTTCTTGAACACACACATGCACACTCTCACACAAACACACACACACACACACACTCACACACACACACTATCCATCCATCCATCTAAATGTTACCAGAACTTTAGTCAAAGATCTTCAGACTCTGTATGTATGCACTCTTAACAGAGTACATATGATAGTGATTTGGGTTTCTAGGTAGAAATGCTATGTAGATCCTCTGTCCAGTGATGCTTCAAGTGCATGACTGTTCCCCTCTCCCGAGCATACCTAGCCTTGGTAAATGTCCATAAGGCCTTGTGGAGAAAAATTGATAGAATCTACTTAGTACAGTTTTTGGAAACTTTCCTCTAACATAGCTTCCTCTTCAATTCATATGTACTGGATGTAGAAGTTAACTCTAGTCTATATCTCCTTAATGAGATAGACCCCTTCATTTTCCAGTTGCCTGGCCCTAACTTCTTTGTGCGTGTTAGTAACCACCATAGTTCAGATCCTACATATTTCATACATCATTATTCAACTCTATGGGTCCCTCTGTGTCAAGCTCCTTTGAATGTCCCTCTACCTTTGGCATTTATTATAACCCTCTAGCCACACACATCATGTGGTCTCAGTTACTAGGGTGACATCCTATCCTATGACTGCTTCTGTTATCACCAGACACAAGATACCATAGAACATCACAGTGGTGGTAGTACCAGCATCTTCTTGGTAGCTTGGGGTCATTGGAGTATTCACTGTGCTTTCCTGTGCAACTTCAGGTTCTAGTGGGCACAATGGTCTCAGTTAATAGCAATTCCTTCAGGTATACTTTCTTCTATGTCTTTACTCCAGCCTTTATCCTCTACTACAGTGGCTAAGACAATTACAATTTAACTTCAGGTGACTTATATCCATCTGAAAAACATCAATTTCTATATAAGGCTACCTATCATTTAATCCTACATGTTCAAAACTACCTTCTCCTCTATTAATTGTAGAGTATGCCCTTTTATACCCCGTCCCTTTCATCAAACAGCCTCAATGGCCAGTATTAAATGACCTTTGTGTTACTCTTATAGATGCTACCTAGTTTTCATAGCCAATTATGATATAGTCTCTAGTCTTCTTGTTTAGGCCCAGAAAGCTGGCAGCTTAGGCCTCTCATAAAAGAAGAGGTGGGTGAGCTTCCCTAGAGTTTGTATATTTCCTTCCAAAGCCAGGGCTTTGTGGTGTCTTCACTAGTGAGAGAAGAGCCAACTGTTACAGGAAAATAGGCAACACTATAAACAGTAAAGGTTAAGGACAAAACACAGGGGCATTGAGTCACCAACCAGAAGCTCCTGTCAGGCCCCAGCACTTGCCAGCCATCACCTTGACCTTGGTATGAGGAAATGCTTTGCGGTTCACTCATCTCTGCAGACTGCATGCCTTTACCACAGCCTCTGCATGTGTGTTTTTCATACATCTGTGCTGTCCAACTTCTAAATATAAGAAAGAGCCTCCTGCCCCAAAGGAAGAGGAAGATCTAACATGGAGATAAGAATAATTCCTATCTCTGAATTTTCTGAATTCTACTGTGCCGGGATCAGAAATTTTCTTGATGTTGTAATCCCTGCTCGTCACTGAAACACTGGGTAGTAAGAACAACACTTGGCATCTAGCTAGGGGCTGGATTTTTTCAGCTGTACAAGAATGGATTGGACTAAATTCTGCTACAGTTGTAATTGATAGACTTTATGCTCTCATCTAGATAGGTCACAGAACAGACTAAGACCAAACGATCTAGACAGCCCCACTATGCTGTTTTTACTGATCCCAATTTCCCTTTTTCTTACCTACTTCAATAGTAGCCCTCACATTCATCCCAGCACCTTCTATTTTTCTTACTAGTCTCCATAGGAAAACTTGTCATCCTTTGACACAAAAGCATCATAGTCAAATTTTCTCAAGTGTGTGAGTGCTTTCTTTTTCTTTTCTGTCTCTTTTAATTATGGAGTGAGTAGCTTTCTACACTTAAGAAATTTTAGTCATGAATTTCAGAAGCAAGTGTGGAGAACCTGAGGGAGTCAGGAGCCTGTAATTTGGCGCACTGAATGCTGAGATGTAGCTTCACAGAGCATACCCCTGGGTGACTCCTGGATGCTGAGATGTAGCTTCACAGAGCGTACCCCTGGGTGACTCCTGAATGCTGAGATGCAGCTTCACAGAGCGTACCCCTGGGTGATTCCTGGATGCTGAGATGCAGCTTCACAGAGAGTATCCTGGGTGACTCCTGGTCTGCTGACTGAGGAGCATTTCTATTCCTGGGATCTGCTACATATCGTCTCAAAACTGATCTCAAGTCCCAGCAGGTCCAGGAAGCTAACTAACCTTCTTTTCCTCCCTATCGCTCACTAGTTTCCAACAAAGCTCCCAAATGCCCCAGACCTGGGTTGACCCCTCATGACCTTGGCTGTCTAACAACCCAGCTCCTCCTCATCTCTGCTCCAGATGTGCAGTTTGGGGGTCACCGCAATACCCTTCTACCTATCCTTGACCTCAAGCTTTTCTGGTATTTATCCAGGGAGTAATTGGAAATATTCCATGTATGTTTAGCACATCACATGCCTTTGGGTTAAGAGTGGGAATAGACCACAAGGAGAATTTCAACAGAAGGCTTCAAGATGGGGGATGAAAGAGAATATCAAAATCTATGCCATTCACACATATCTCTCGGGAGATAACATAAGCTCTGCTATTTGTAATACATCTTAAAAAATTAATAAACCCCAAAGAGGAAACTGGAAATGTGCTTCACTTATGTAACAAGTGCTTGTTGTGCCAGGGGATGGCCCAGTCAGTAAAGGGCTTTCTGCACAAGCCAAAGGCTCAGGTTTGAATCCTAGTGCCCACATATAAAGCAAGGTGTGGTCGCATGTACTTGTAATTTCAGTGCTAGAAAGTAGAGACAAGTGGATTACCTGGAGCTCATTGGCCAGTAGGCTTAGCTTAAATAGCAAACATCAGGTCTCAAAGAGAGATTCTGTCTGTCCAACAAAATAATGGGGACAGTTCCTAAAGAAGACAGCTGAGATTAATCTCTAGCCCTCACCCCTACACACACACACACACACACACACACACACACACACGAGCATATATACCTTTCTACTCACAACACTCCCCACAGACACAAACACAATAAATAAATAAATAAATAAATAAATAAATAAATAAATAGATAGATAGATAGATAGATAAATATATAAATAAATAAATAAATGATTGCTGTTTTTTGAATAGGTAAATTATTTGTTTTTATTGCCTAAGGTAAATGGAGAAGGATGAAAATGGCATATGTGATTTATTAGATTGGATGTTTTTATCAATTTGTATGATTTTAACAATAAATTTTAAATACATACAAAGAATAATGATGAGGCTTTTAAAATACTTACAAGTGGTGTTACAGAAAGAAAAATAAAAGTCGGCTCCAATGTTCCATTATTAATTCTCCACTTAGAACAAACCCTGTAATAACAGCCCTCGTGGTTTGTATTTCTGCAGTATGAAAGGCTGCATGCTTGCAGTTGAAAATTACATGACTCAATTTAACTCTAATTGTAGTGACGATAATTACTAAAGCCAACTCGTAGAGATGAAAGAGGGTTTTTGACCTTATAGGAAAGACCTATGTGAACCCAGAGAGCTCAACTGTCTAAAATTTTCCCACTTCATAAAGACATCCAAACATTACATAAAATTGTATTAAGTATGTTATACAATCTCTCTTCCAAGCTTTATTATGTCTAGAGTCATAAAGATCTTGATATTTCTTCTCTGTTGTAAATTCTGGAACCATAGATTAGGGCTGACTAGAACTCATGTTAGAAACTACTTCAGGCCAGTATCTATTTTCATCCAGTTATTTGCTTATTTGTCACAAGTTTTTACATTTTTATTTTTGTAAGTGTACAATGTATATGTGATAGTGTGTAAGTGTGTGCGTGTGCATGTGTAAGTGTGTGCGTGTGCGTGTGTGTGTGTAGGAAAGAATGTGTTTGGTGAGTTCTCGTGAAGTCCAGAGTCTTCATCTTTTTTTCTTGAGGCAGTCTATCACTGAACTTGGAGCTCAGGATTGGCTACACTCTTTAGCCAGTGAGCTCCAAGAATCCACCTGTCTCTGCTCCTACTCCCTGTGATATTGTTGAAGATGCAAGCCACCATGCCCAGCCATCACAGTTACTCATACTTCCAAAGCAGAGAAGTTACCAACTGAGCCATTCCCAAGATATTCATTAGCACCATAGTTCTTTACATTTTGACAATGTCATACATATGTACAATATATTACAATCACATTCACCCCTCCCCAGTACTCTTTGCTATCCCCCTTCTCTTCCTTCTGAACCCCTTTTTTCTTCCCATCTAGTCCCCCATAGGCCACACCACTAGACAAAATTGCATACCCTCCTCCAGCATCCACTAGCAGTCACTAGAATTTTAGGGACTTAAGTAGGGCCTTGTGGACACTCTCTCTGCCCATGATTGAAAGCTTAAGTATCCAATCCTGTATAGGTTTCTATAGCCACTGTTTGATCACAATAGCCATAGTAATATCATATCTGGATGGCAGCATTCCATGCTATTTTTCCCAATCCTCCATGACTTAAATTCTTTCCTTCTTCTCTTTTGTGATGTTTCCTTGCACTAGAAAGGGGCCTTGCAATAGAAGATGTCTCTTTTAAGGCTGAACACTCATAGATTTATATTTTAAAATTCATTCTAAATTAAAATAAATGGAGCTATCCGACTAAAAGAATTCTTAGAATAATATTCACCTTAAAATTAATATATTGTATTTAAAGTTTAATAGTTACTCCTTGGGAGGCAAAAGGAAGGAATTAATATGGGGGCATAAAATTATTCATGTTTTACTTTGCACATGTCTATGTGGTTTGAGTATTTGAGATTAACAGCTTTTAATGAAAAAAAGTATAAATTTACCAGTCAGGCTAGAAGGGAACATTTAGAAAAAACAGAATTATGACCTTGAAACTTGAAAGGCTTCGAATTTTTATGACTACTTTCAAGTTTTCCAAAGAACTCTTTTGATTAGCTTTTCTGAGAACTAAGGTAAGTCTTTCAGTTTGCCGTCCTGGCTTGGAAGCTCACACACCATCTTATAGGTGAAACACTCTTTCCTTAGCTTCCCAGAGCTCAAAGATTCCCCGAGTCTTACCAAAGCGAACTAGACAACTTGGTGATGGGCCTGTGTGACCACGTGATTTGGAAATGCAAGGAAGCCCCTGAGGAAACCAAAAGAGCAAACCACAGCGTTGCCAGATTCCTTAAGGTACAGTTATGCAAGAGCTCTGTTCTGTTCCAGTCCCCTTGACAGTGGCTGCAAGGTATCCTAAATGTCATTAGCACAATCTCTATTTATAATGAAGTATCAAACAGTGAGATGAACACTCCACTTTTACACCTCTTCTCTTGAAACATGTTTAATATTCATTTGAGCCCAGAGGCTCACTAAAGAAAAATAGATAAAAATTGGATAAAAATGTGCACCTAAGTGTTGTCAAACCACGGTGCTTCTGAATAATTTCAAACAGGAAGAGGAGATGTTGAGAGGAATCACACTGTGGTGATGTCATTCTCCTGAGGTCATTGCTGTCTATGTATAAACTTTATGTGGAGGCAACAGAAAATGTCCAAGATGACAACGTAAATGGTAATGGCGAAAAGAATAGCTAGACAATGAGCACATCTACTGACAATAGCAATAACAACAGATCACCTAGACCTCAGACACACACACAACGTTTGTGAATGAAAAGGTGGCATCATAAATGTCCATTATGCACACATACGTTAAATAACTTAATAGTGTTTATTGGCACAAAAGACAATGAAAGCTTTGGGGGATGATTGTTAAAAGTAGTAGAGAAAAATAAAGGGAACTGCTCCCTAATAAAAATAGCAGGGTCTCTTCTCTCTGTTCTTCAAATGCATGCTTCCCTCGATGAAATAGAAAACAGTCCCCTGGGGAAGGAAGCCAATAAGAATGAAGAGAGTACTGGCCCATTGTACCATTTTCCATCCCACCCAGAGGTACAGCAGATGGTCTCCACCCAAGCTACTCTGGGATCAATGTACTAAAAACAGTAATAAGATGTAGCCAAGTAATTAAAAAGCAGGCAACTTTGTATATAAAAGGGAAAGTCTAAAATACCTCATTAGAAAATTCCAAGCAATATTTTAAGCAGTCATTAGGTGCAGGTTTGGAACCTCAAGTAGCAATCCTATCTACAACACTTGGATTAGTTGCTCTAATCAGATGGGTGTTCTCACATGCTTTAGAGATTTAAAAAATAAATAAATAGAAACACATAGCACACTTAGTTGACTATTACTCTGATTCAGTATATAATCGTCTTTCCTAAAGTCCCACAAGTAAAACGATTTGACTTTGGGATTATATCTTCCTAGCGCTGCTTTACATTTATGGACCGGGGATTCGTGTTTAAGATGGTGAACAATTACATCAGCATGTTCTCTTCTGGTGAGTTTAAGGTAAGGACCGAGAATGGGAGTAATGGTTGGTCTAACCCAGCATGGTAACTAAGGTAAGCTCTGTGTGAATCTGCCTGAAACACTGACCTAGCATCCATTTCATGAGTCATAAAAGAAGGTCTCTACCATCTGGTTTGGAACTTTTCTTTGCTGACAGACTTCTTATAACTATTTTAATCTCATTCCTATGGATATTCAAGTTATTTTTATTCTCATAATTTAATTTTATTAGATAACATATCATTAATAACATTCATTTATTCTAGATGTTCAGGGTTATAGTTTTAAATATTCCCTAACAGTCTTCTGGACTTCATTGTAGTTTATTACAATACTCCTTTTATCTCTAATTTTGTTAATTTGGATTTTTTTTCCTAATTAGTTTGGATAGGGTATGTCAGTCATATTTATCTTTCCAAAGAACCAACTCTTCAGTTGATTCTTTATGTTGTTCTTTTAGTTCCTATTTCATTAATTTCTTCCCTAGACCTTCATTATTTCTGGTAACTACTCCTTCCTTTTGAGGTTTGCAAATTCCTCTTTATCTGAGACCGTAAATTGTACATTAAGCTATTATTTGAGATCTTTCTCATTTTTTTCACAGACGCACTCATACCTGCAAACTCCATTGTAAACATAACCTTGGCTGTATAAGGTCCTTTAAATATTTCTTTAAAGACTATCCATTTGCACACCTATGATGCATGAAGTGTGAATAATCTCCATTTAAGTATAATTGCACTAGGCCTATATATTTTCTGAAGATCAATTAGTATATCCTCAGTGAAGAATAATTAATACGTGTGTGCAATTTAATTATATACTTGCTCAAATACAAAAGAACACATCAAATACTCTTCTTGTTTGAAATGGCAGTTTTCTACATTATTGAATGTTGTTGCCAGAAATAGAATTCTAATCTGAGGTAAAAGGATACTTTTATATTTTGTGAACTAATAATAGTATATATAGTAGTGACAAGTCAATTTGCTCTTAGAGACTATTGTCTCTCATACATGAGAGTGGATATAAAAATGTTATGACAGTCCATCATTCCTATGTAAATTATGTTTATCTTAGACCAAGTCTAAACTCTTATATTCCTGTCCAAACACAGATGTTGTAGAAAAGACACACCTTTTTGCAGAGACAGGGGAGAAAGGAACTAAATGGCAGATGCTAAGAACTAGTGGCCTGTGGAGTTGATGCCACTTCAGATAACATGTACCATTATCTTCCTTGATGCTGGACCTCACCTGTTTATGATCACAGTCTATTCTGTGATTTGAGTTGGAATCTTGAGAGGACTCCATTAACATAATTGCAGCAAGACAGAACATACAATAAGTGCATTATAATATAAGCTAAAAGCAGGACTCAGGGTTTCCTCTCATAGGGATAGAATGTGGGTTACAGTTGCTCTCTTCCTACAAGTTGTCTTGACCTGTGTGCAAAGATAAGGAGTGTGACCACAAGAAGCACACTCCCCTAAACCTAGGAACTGCTTGGTGGTCATACAAAATTAACTATTTTTTCTTTGTAATGGTCCAACTGAAGCACACACCTTTCTTTTTCTTTTGCTTGTTTTTTTTTTTTTTTTTTGAAACTTCATGATGTACAAACAATAACCATGCTGTTTGCTTCTGTTTCAGACTTTATGCCAGTATAAGTTTGATTTCCTTCAGGAAGTTTGTCAACATGAGCACTTTATCCCTTTGTGTCTCCCCATAAGATCTGCAAACATTCCAGGTAACAAGTCCGCACGTGTTCCTAGGTCCCTGCGAGGCATGTACTTGTTCTGACTCTGTGCTCCAGTTTCCTTCACCATTCTGTTTGAATGGCTATCTAAGCCTAGTCATCCCCAGCAGTGAATACATAATAAGGGGATCAGGAGAGAAAGAAGATGAGGGGGAAGGAGGGAGAGGAGGAAAATTTCTTTTTTTTTTTTTCTAACTTAATACCAAGTTATTCATGGCTAGATAATTTAGCTAAGATATTCAGGGGGGTATCAAATATTTCTGTGGTCAGGTTAATTCTAATTAGTCATTCTAAGTCAACATTGCAGTAAAAATATTTATATATATTTATACTAATATATATTAATTCTGTTCATGAAATTGAGGAGCATACAAACTAAGTTTTCTTGGGAAATGATGATGTAATAACAAATTGAAATATATTTAAAATTTCTCATATAAATTAAACTAATTAATAGCTGTATATATGTATCTGAGTATAGACATAACTGAATTTATTCTCTGTTTATACCATATCTAGATCCCTTGACACCTTCAGAATCAATCCGAGAGTTACATGCCTCAGGTAAGTAATGATATTTCACATTACCTGCATAAGCCCTATAGCAGGAGTATCGTGTTAATGAGCACAGATGCTACAAATGCCTACGCAGCATACAACCAGCGCAGTCACGTGCTTGTCTGAACTTTCCTCATTTGTCACGCATAATTCGATACCTTAACTTTAATTCCTTTGTATTTTATCCTTCAGGGGTTGCCATCTTAATTTTCCAAGTCATCTGAAATTTTCCTCATATGTACAACAATGTCCCAAGCTATACACATGCGTTCCTTACAATTTGGTCTATAAAGCATTGCTATTAACTACAGTTTTCATGCTACATACTTGGCATCATAACACATTCATCCCCTCACTGAGTGTCTGTGCCTGGGAGAAAAATGCCTCATGTCTCTCATCTCCCCAGTCCCTCAAAGCTACGTTTCTGGTCTACTTCCATGAGCTTAGCTTTTGAACATCCACAGATGAAATCCTGAATATCTGTGTTTTGTTTTCACTTCCCACATTTCTCTCTACTACATACAAGAAGCATATTTCCTGCCCCCTTTCATATCTTTGGGATAAAATCCCAACAAACATGGAGTTGCAGATGTTTATTTAAGATGTTGAGTTTTATATGAAATCTAAAATGGCAGGTGATGACAAGATGTGTGGAGAAAAAAGAGTCCTTGTGCATTCTTAGTGAGAATGTAAATTAATAAATCCATGAGTGAGAACAGTTTGGAGGTGTCTCAAAATAAAAGATGATAGATAGATAGATAGATAGATAGATAGATAGATAGATAGATAGATAGATAGATGCAGACAGACAAACAGACATTGATAGATAGTAGATAGATAAATAGATAGATGATACATAGATAGATAAATGATTGATAGATAGATGGATAGATAGATAGATAGATAGATAGATAGATAGATAGATAGATAGATGACAAAGAGATGATATGTAGGTAAATGATAGATAAAGAGATGATAGGTAGATAGATAGATGGATAGATAGATAGATAGATAGATAGATAGATAGATAGATAGATAGATAGATAGATCCCCCTATTCTATAAATAAGAAGAGGTATGTTTGTCATGTCCTTGAAAAGGCACATGGTCACTGAAGCGCTATTCACCAGCTAGGGCTCCAACTACTAAGGAACAAAATGCATATAGCAAGGTGAAATACTGTTTGCCCATTAAATATTAGCATCATTTGTGGCATGGTGGATGGAACTGGATCTCACTCCAGTGAGTTAAATGAGCCAGAAATAAGGAAAACTTGCACTTGATCTCACTTATATGTGATTCTAAACCATAGGCACCTAGAAGCTGAGAAAGTACAGTTGTGGTTCTGAAAGGCTCATGAAGTATGTAAGGGAAGTATGGAGAAAGACTGGCCAAAACGGATCCAGTGTGGTTCATTCAGTAGAAGCTAGAAGGCCTGGTTACTGTTGCACAGTAGATACTGGGTAGCATAATGTACTTCAAAAGCTAGAAGCAAGGGCATTGAATGTTCTCATGATAGAAGAGTAATAAGTATTTAGGACATAAATATGTTTAGCTGATTTAAACATGCAACATATATATAAATATATACATGTATGTATATGTATGTGTATACACACACACACACACAAGGCTTTACATGCTGCCTCATTCTCATGAAGAAATTTTATGGTTTTTTTTTATGTATTGGTTAAAAAAGAAAAGAGAAATGTTCTGATTTCAGTTGCTTTGGGCATATATACTTAAGTTGCATTTCTGAATGATGAAGTAGTTATGTCTTTATTTATCTGAGGAATTCCCATTCTGGTTTTCCATACTGGCCACACTAATATACAAGTTCACTTGGGCAGTGTATTGGGTTCCTGCTGCTTCTTCACTTTGTCCTTATCACGATTATCATTTGACATTTGGTAGTGGCCACTCTGACAGGCCTGAGCTGACAGCTCACTGGGACTATGAGTTGCACTTTCCTGATTATCCGTGTTACTAAACACTTCCATTCATTCTCTTGTTGGGAACTTTAATGTCTTCCTTAGAAAACTGCTTATTCAAGTTTTTTTTACCTAGTTTTGAATCTCATTATTTGCATTTAGAGTATTATTTTGTCTTGCCATTAGCCTGTACAGATGATTTATGCTTTATCATTTTTAAGATGGATTTTTTTAAGTGTTATGAAAGTTTGAATGCACATATATATGTACACCACCTGGTTGTCTGGGGTTTGCAGAGGCTAAAAGACAGCACTGGATCCCCTGGAACTAGAATTATAGGTGTTTGTGAGCCACTGTGTATGCTGAAAACTGTGCCCAGACTGTCTACAGTTGGAGCAAGTGCTTTTAACTACTGAGGCATCTCTGCAGATCCACTGTCTTTTAAATACAACAAGCCCCTAGAGGATAGATGGTTTGCACATACTTGCTCACAGCCCTTAAGTTGACTCCTCCTCCCCTTCCTTCTCTCCCCCTCCCCCTCCTTCTCTTCTTCTCCCCCTTGTTTTCCTTTAATGTCTAGAAACATTTTCTAATTTCAATGTACTTTTCAGTTGTATATTTTGGCTTTTGTCACCAGGACTTGCGGGGTCATACTCATAACAGCATTAAGCATTCCAACATGAGGAAGTTTCCCCAGTGTTATCTTGGGTGCTAGCCCCCTGCTATGGGGAAATTACACTGGGGAGCAACTCCAAGTTAGTCTAATCATTACAAAATAATTAACATAATAGTTTGGGCTCAGATTTTCCAGTCCCAATGGCTTTTCCCTCTCCCTGTTCAGTCACCTTCTTCAACCAACTAGTCCTGATGTTCCTGCAGCTGCCAGTTCCTATGACCCCAGCCCAAACATGGTCTCTTTTGTTCCCTCTGCATCGAGTTGCATCTCTCACTTCACATACCCCTATATCTAACTCACCTAAATCCCAACACTATATTAATAAGTCAATAAATCACAAGTTAATGAGGCCATTGATCTCAAAACTCTTAGTGTCAGCCAAGCAGTGGGGGTGCACTTTTAATCCCAGTACTTAGAAGGCACTGATAGACAGGCCTATATGAGTTCAAGGCCAGCCTGGTCTACAGAGTAAGTTCCAGGACAGCCAAGGCTACAGAAAGACTCTGTCTTGAATAAAACAAAACAAAAGCAAAAACACTGTTGAAGACCAGCTCTGAACAGTATGCTCAGTAATCCAAGAAGGAGATATGCAGTTGGTGAGGATGTAAAACAGGCACACTCTCACACACACTTGGTGGATAAACCAGGCTCCAATGAGCAAGCTCCAACTACTTTACATACATATATATACATACACATATACATATACATACACACACACACACACACATATATATGTATATATATACATATATATATATGTATATATATATATACATACACACACACACACACACACACATTTGATGGATGGATGGAGCAAAGTTCCAACAATTTCACACAGATAGATAGATAGATAGATAGATAGATAGATAGATAGATAGATAGACAGACAGACACAATCACATTTGATTTATTGAGCAAAGCTCTAACCACTTTACATATATACATATACACACATTTTGGTGGATGAACTAAACTCCAACAAGCTGGCTCCAACCATTTTATACATATACATGCACATATATACATTTGGTAGACAAGCAAACTCCCAGGAGTTGACCCAACAAGTGTATTTTTTTCACCCATAGCTTATATGTCCCTGCAAAACCTTTCAAACAATATAAAGTTACAATGTGATTACATTCTATTTTTCTTCTAGTGAACAATTATGGAAAAACAGCATGTTCCCTAATACCTTCCCATGAAAAAACATTACATTGTACAGGTAAAAAAAAAAAATTATTCCCAAGAACCCACATACATTCGTAACTAAGCAACTTGTTATAAATTAACAAATTGTGAGGGAGCAAGGTAATTTTCTCAGCTAGTTTTTCTTACTGGCAGGCAGCATTTTGAGGTTATAAAGAAAGGATCAGTTATTTTATTATTTATCTTAAAAAGTAATCTTAGAAAAATCTTAAAGGAATGACAAATCTAAAGCTTTCTATAAAATACAATCTACTTCAAATCCTCAGGGTGCACATCTAGTCATTGAACAATTTTTGTATTAAATCAGATCAGAAAGCTGAGAGCAAATAATGAGAAAAAGAAGTTAATCACCACCTTGATCTTGCTTCAGCAAGAGAGGCAGCCAGTGCTGGTCAGGCTGCCATTGTTCTTGTTCCCTGACCTCAACAAACTCCCTAGCTCAACCAGGAAGAGTGTGCTGTGCCTCTCTGGAGCTCAAAACTGTTCCCTAAGATTTTCTACAACAGAGCCACTATCAGAAACATCTTAACCTAACTTCAACAACAATCTATTTTTCCAAATGCTTTCTTTTTTTTTTTTTCTTTTTTTTTTTTTCCATTTTTTATTAGGTATTTCGCTCATTTACATTTGCAATGCTATACCAAAAGTCCCCCATAGCCACCCACCCCCTCTCCCCTACCCACCCACTCCCCTTTTATGGCCCTGGCGTTCCCCTGTACTGGGGCATATATTCTAAGGGTGGTCATTGCTGGCAATCTACATTCCTAGATTCTTTCCAAGGACGGGGATTGGATCATTAATCTGCTCCAGTAGCAATGCCTGAGAGAGATCAAGCATTATCATTGTGAGTGCCAGTGATGCATCCCAGTGAGGGGCTAGAAGCCCCCTAGAATTTTCCTACAACCCATATATTAGGGAGAATGTAAAGGCCACAAGGATAACAAGCAGAGTGACACAACAGCAGGAAGCCCTCAGATGCAGAGTCCTCAAGGCTCTGCCTCTCCAAGGCATACCCATCCTGATTGTGCTAATCATGTGGGCCTGCATTCCTTGACTTCTAAAGCCCATTGTTGTTCCTTCCCCACAAGCCTCAACAAAACAAAAAACAAAAAAAAAAAAAACAAATAAACAAAATAAAAACAAACAAACAAACGAGAATCCCTTCTTGTCTTAGCCACTCCTAGAGAACTTGAATGAGGAGGACCTAAGTGCTGGATACAGAATTTGTTCTTAGGTTTCTCCACCATCTACACACACATACACACACACACACACACACAATATCTCAAGCCTGGATTCCTAGGCCTTCTCTTTTGACCACTGTACTCACTAATCCCTCACACATGTCTGCTTCCACATACCTGTCTGTGTTTCAGAACTCTGTGCCATTGAAAGTAAGCCTTCCCTCTCTCCCAATATCCTCCCCAACCTCCATTTACTCCCGTAATAAGCCCGAACTGTCCAGCATCCTCCAAGGTCTAACTCAATGTAGCCCTTTTTTCCTAGAACCTTTCTCAATCCCAACAGACACAAAATACGTCTACATTTTAGCCCCTGCAATGATGTGGGCCGGCCATTCGATAGGCCGTGACTGTTAACTGTGCTGTGTTAGTATCTATGCTTGTGTTTACATCAACAAACATGTTCCCATCCCAAGGTCACAGCAGGCCACATCTCTGTAGCAAGGCTATCTTGTAGAATCCCTCCTACTTGAGGGCAGAGGTTTTAGGAACTGTTTGATCTGCCTTTTTGTAATCTAAAGTGGCTATTCAGTTTTCAATAACATATTCTCTTCCTCTCAAAGATATGCCTGAGTACTCAGTCACAAATGAATTTTGCCGCAAACACTTCTTAATTGGAATTCTTCTCCGAGAAGTTGGCTTTGCCCTGCAGGAGGACCAAGACATCAGGCACTTAGCTTTAGCTGTCCTAAAAAATCTAATGGCTAAGCATTCTTTCGATGATCGATACAGGGAACCTGTAAGTCGCCTTTCTTTCTCTCTCCCCCAAACACCGTTTAATGGCCCACTGCATTAAATGAATATGAAACCCCTGAGCCTATTGATTTTCACGTGAATCATTTCTCTTGTCTGCCTTCACCTAGAGGAAGCAGGCACAGATAGCGAGTCTGTACATGCCGCTCTATGGTATGCTCCTGGACAATATGCCAAGAATCTACCTGAAGGACCTGTATCCTTTCACCGTGAACACATCCAATCAGGTACCTTTGCGCAGTTCTCCAAGTTTCCATTTCCTTAAGTAATTCCTCTTATTTATATATTTATGGGTTGTATAACCATTTCTTCCTCCTTGTAAGCAAGCTAGGGTTAAACAATTTCCAACAAACGCTCGATCAATACAGCTTGTCCTCACAGCTTCCCCCCTTGCCCGTCCCTCTCTTTGGAACTGTTTTCATTCTTTTTTATTCTCTGAAGCACTCTTCACATCTGCACAGCTTCTGCAGATTGTATGATATTCCCATGGCCTTAGCTTCAATGTTCATTCTTCGCCAACTGCTCCCCATTTTTCCCCATGGAAATTAAGTGTTTCATATGGTCAAAAGCCCAGTGTGGCCCGTTGTGACAATTGTCCACGCAGCCAGTATGGTGGCAGTATAGAAAACTATTCAAGGGACTCAGAGATGGTTTAGTTGGTAAAGTGTTTGCAAGCATGAGGACTTGACTTTGATCCCCAGCACCTCTGTAAAAGGCTGTGTGTGTGACATGAATCTATTATCTCAACACGGAGAAGGTAGACAGAGAATTCCCTAGGGCTCACTGGCCAGGCAAACTCTACCATGCTCCAGGTTTGTTGAGAGACCTTGCTCACAAAAGTCAGGTAGGAAGTGATGGAAGAAGACACCTGACATTGACCTCTGACCTCCACGTCCATGTGCTCCTGTATACACACATACATGAATATGTCAATACATACATAAAAAATAAACTCATGAGAGAGGGCGAACACACTCTGAATACACTGACCGTCCAAGATAGAACCTTCAAAAGGTTAGGATCATGCCTTCAGATGATCAAATCCCATCAGCACCATGTAACATATACATACCATTTAGAGAGTTATTCAAGTTATCTAGGCCTGTTTTCATATTTGTAGACTGAGATAAAATGCCTAACACAGAGTAAAGTGCCTTAATATTAAATTGTCTAACAGAAAACACTTGCCAAGATGCTCAGAACATACAGATTTGAAATCTAGTCCCTTACTGATGGTTATATGTATATGTATATATATGTACACATACATAATGATGATAATTAAATCTATAGTTTAATAATTGCTATATCGGTATTATTCCAGCCCATATCTAAAAGATTGACTCTCATGCATTTTAAAAATTCCCAGAAGAAGGAGCAGAAAGAATTTAAAAGCCAAACATTGAGGAGAAAAGCTATGTAATGCTGTCATATGACATGGCTTTTAACTCAGGAACGCACAACAGCTATGATTGCCTGCACTGGGCCCTGCATAAGATTGAGCCAGTAAACATTCAGTCATAGATGTGGGAAGGAGGATCATGGGATGCCGCCTACACTGGGGAGCTAAGGGCTGTGGAGGGAGGCTGGAGAAAAGGGATGCTTTGTCTCCAAGGATGCAGCCATTTCTGAGTTCCTCATGCTCCAGTGGATAACCCATGCCTACTCAACCAGACTCTGTGAAATCCAATGAGTCACAGACAGAAACAAAGGCGAAAGACATAATAATGTGAGGAGGACTTAGTGGGAGGAAGGAAATTGTAAAAGAATAAAAACTTTAACACTTTGCATAAAAAAATAAATCAAACTGTGAACATAACTATGCTCTTCACAATATTCATTTTCATTGCCAACTTTAGTGGAACATCTTTGCTAGGATATAAAATATCCAACAGCATGACTGATTAGGAAGGATGTAAAAGGCACAATGGTCCACCATGCCGAAGCCCACTAACTCTCATTCCTCTCCTCTCCACTCCAAATGCAGGGATCTAGAGATGACCTCAGCACTAATGGAGGATTCCAGACTCAGACGTCCATGAAACATGCAACTTCTGTGGATACATCATTTTCCAAAGATGTTTTAAATTCCATAGCAGGTACTCGGGACCTGCTGAGAACACTCATGTTTACCACTCACCAGTGTTTACATTGTATATCATGATGTTTCCTATCCATAATTCATATGCATAATATACCTGGCAAAGTACACCATGCTGTATAACTAGTCCTTAATGTACTCCTTTGAATGTCATCCAGTAACGTCCACTTCTGCTTAGCTTAAAGGGCTGTCTGCTCAGATATTATCAAATTACTTTATTCTTCTGTCTTTTGCTTTTTGTTATGCACAGCTTTTTTAAAAATATAATAGCTCTTCAGCTTCAAGGATTATATTAAGAACCATTTTCAAAATGTCATTTCTATTTCGCATAAACTGTCAAGTTAAACACTCCTTCCTCCAAACCATCTTCTATTAAAATAAGAGTTATCTTTGTCTATATTTTTTTTTCATTTTAAGAGATCCAAAGAACAAATTTTAAATGCACTTAAAACAGTTTCGATGTTTCTAGACCCATCATGACCACCATTGCAATGCGTTAAATGTTGCATCGCTTCCAAGTCAATCCCAGATTCTATTTCCCAATCCTGTACCCACCTCAGCAATGAGCAAACCTGTTTCCCCATGTTTGCCCTTGTTCGTGCTCATACATCTCATCACTGTATGTGTGCTGTGGCTTCTGTTTGCAGCATTTTCATCAATAGCTATTTCTACAGTGAACCATGCAGATTCCAGAGCGTCCTTAGCGAGCCTCGACTCCAACCCAAGTACCACAGAGAAGAGCAGTGAGAAGACAGACAACTGTGAAAAGGTGCAGCTACCCTCTGTGCCACACGTGTCAAACACTGCAACTACAATCCAGGGCGCCCTCAGTCTTTTTCTTATCCCTGTTGGTCCTTTGATTCCCAGATCCCAAGGCCCTTGTCTTTGATTGGGTCAACGCTTCGGTTTGACAAATTAGATCAAGCAGAAACCAGGAGTCTTCTTATGTGTTTTCTTCACATTATGAAGACCATTTCAGATGGTAAGTGGAATGTCTTCAAGTCAGTTTAAAAGAAGAAAAAGAAAGAAACCTACATTTCCAAGAGCCTCATGCCATATTGTGTTCCTTTCTAGAGACTCTGATTGCCTACTGGCAGAGAGCACCCAGTCCAGAGGTGTCAGACTTCTTCAGCATCTTGGAGTAAGTTTAGGGTTGATCCAATAACTTATTTTGTGGAACTTTCAAAATAGCTCACTATGCCACTCTTCATTCAAAGAAGCCCTATGGTAAATAAATATCAACAATAGTATATGGAATATGCAAAGAAAATTTGCTATTTTTCTTTCCATATATTTAGATGAATTGTTATGTTATATGTATAAATTAAGGAATGTAAATAATAAGCATGCCTTTTTTCCCCTTTCTAGCGTTTGTCTTCAGAATTTTAGATACCTAGGGAAACGCAATATAATAAGGTAATTGTTTTAAATTCTAGTAGACTAATATAGTCTTTTTATATAAAAAAAAAAACTATAGAAGCTTTGAATATGGCTCGGTTAGTGAAGTACTTGCCATGCAAGAATGAAGACCAGGGTTTGGTGCCCAGACCCTACATAAAGACAGACACAGGAAGGGGTAGATAGATAGATAGATAGATAGATAGATAGATAGATAGATAGATAGATAGATAGATAGATGAATTAGAGAGATATAGTAGATACTGGTGATAGATATAGATAGATTAGATAGATATAATAGCTGCTGGTGATAGATACATAGATACATGGATAGATATATAGATAGATAAATTTTTATGGGTGAAACATCTGTTTAAGAACATACTTTCAGTAAGGTAAAAACAAAAATTAATCTACAACTACTTCATGCTGGCACCATTCATCACAAATACAAGAATATCCAAAGCCCTCTAATTTCCTATTCTCAGAAAAAAACTGAAATGTTAATTTTATTTTGAGTTTGCTTATATATGTGGTGTTGGGCTGTGTGTGTTTGAATGCAACCAGAGTTTGACATCAGGTGTCTTCCTCAAACTCTCTTTACCAAAAATACTGAGCCACCATCTCTTCATCTGGAGCCAGAGTTTACCAATATGGTTATTCTAGCTAGCCATCTTGCCCGCTGGATCCCTGATTCTGCATCTTGAGACTGGGATTACAGATGAGCCTCCACGTACATAGATGCTGAAGTTCAGAAGGCAGGGCCTCAGGCTTTCCTTCATAGCAAGTACTTCACCACGTGAGCCAGCCCCTTACTTTTCATTAATTCACAGAATATGAAATGTCTCATTGTTCAGTAATTGCTTGTCACTTGTCATTCTGTTTTTATATATAAACTGTAAATGTGGAGCTGTGCTGTGCTTTCAACTTGTGTTCTTTGTAGGAAAATCGCTGCAGCGTTTAAGTTTGTGCAGTCAACCCAGAACAATGGGACTCTGAAGGGATCCAATCCTTCCTGCCAGACATCAGGTCTCTTGTCACAATGGTAATATCTCCTTGGCTCGGTATTTAAAATCACACGTATGTCGTTTATATGTGAACATGCATGTGTGTGGGTGGAGACATTCATATATGTACATGTGGTTTTAAGCAGTTAATATGTTTATCTGAAGAAAATTCTTAGCTGCTTCTCCAGCTCCCTCATGGGCTTAAAAACAGAAATGAAGGACTGTGGTTTGCTTATGTTCAGTTAAAGCAAACACCTTGAATGGATGAGGATTAATAGGCCTTTCTATTTAGCTAAAAACCTAATGGGGTGCCTAATGCCAATAAAATGTCCCCTTAGTTCTTAGCAGTACAGGAAAAAGGCACTCTGGAATCATGACTCCAGTTCTGATGAGTGATTAAAAGATTTCTTTTTTTTATTATTATTATTACGTATTTTCCTCAATTACATTTCCAATGCTATCCCAAAAGTCCCCCACACCCTCCTCCCCCACTCCCCTACCCACCCATTCCCATTTTTTTTGGCCCTGGCGTTCCCCTAAACTGGGGCATATAAAGTTTGTGTGTCCAATGGATCTCTCTTTCCAGTGATGGCCGACTAGGCCATCTTTTGATACATATGCAGCTAGAGTCAAGAGCTCCGGGGTACTGGTTAGTTCATAATGTTGTTCCACCGATAGGGTTGCAGATCTCTTTAGTTCCTTGGATACTTTCTCTAGCTCTTCCATTGGGGGCCCTGTGATCCATCCAATAGCTGACTGTGAGCATCCACTTCTGTGTTTGCTAGGCCCCGGCCTAGTCTCACAAGTGATTAAAAGATTTTCTTAGTGTTCTTGAAACTCATGGTTTTTAAAGGAACAGAGGCCACAAAGAAGCCGGAGAATCCTCACGAGTCACCTTAGATTATCTAGTTGCTAGCTGATCTCCAATTTTGCAGACCTTGCTCACTCCCTCCTATACCTGCCCAGTCAGAATCACTTGCCCTGAAATTCCAGCTCCAAGATCCTCTTGGTCTAACAATTAAAAATTGTCTCCCCAAACTTTCCTGAGTTTGATTTATTCTTCTCAGGTTCTCATAAGAATATGTAATGTGGGTATTTTAGAGAGGAGCATTAGGAAGAAATAGGAAACTGTATATCATCAATAAATAACAAAATAAATATTGCTGCCATCCATGGGGACCTATAGAAGTGGGCTTCTAGTGAGAGAATAATTTTAAAAGATGTAATCATGGGTTTGCTTTGCAAACTATAATACAAAAGAACACAATAAAGAATTGCTTCACAGTTGCAGAGATGGCTCAGCAGTTAAGAGCACTGACTGCTCTTCCAGAAGTCCTGAGTTCAATTCACAGCAACCACATGGTGGCTCACAAAGCATCTGTAATGGGATCTGATGCCCTCTTCTGGTCTCTCTGCAGACAGTGACAATGTACTCACATAAAATAAAATAATAAAGTAAATCTTTAAAAAAAAATAATTACTTCACATGTTTCATAGCAATTGTAACACACCTAAGCTCACCACAGTCTGCCATCTGTGATGGACAAGTATTAAGTGTCCTCCTTGTAGACTGGACAGATCCTGCTGGCTCCTGGAAACCAGGGCTTTTCCCTCACTTTCAGACTGCAATGGGCAACCTGGGAGAGAAATTCGATCCCCAACATCCCAGCCATACATCCCAGAACTCATTACTCTAGATGCAGGCACCGTCCAGGCTTCATAGGTTACAGAAAGCCAAAGCTGGCTCTCCCCAGATTCAGCCCAGACAGGTTCTTTCAACTATCTGAATGAATACTGGTTTGGTAGGGCACTGCTGGATAGATTCAGCCATAATTCTCATCTCCGTTCCAGGATGCACACGACTTCTGGCCACGAGGGACATAAGCAGCACAGGTCTCAGACTTTACCTATAATCCGAGGCAAAAATGCACTTTCCAACCCCAAACTTTTACAGATGTTGGACAACAGCATGAACAGTAAGTGAACCAGAAGCAATTCTCTCAGCATGTATATAAGACAGGAAGTGCATTGTGTGTGAGACAGAGGAATGTTGTCATGCCAGGGAAACCACTGTTCTGAAGGCCACTGCCATAGGCCTGCAAGTATTTCTTCAAAGAAAGAATCACCAGAGTGTAGCTATGCAGAAAAATTAAAAACGCCATCAACAGGGAAGAAAACAGAAAAATGAAAGTCAGTGCAATGGCCTCAGGGTAGCTCGTCTAGGTAGTGTTGGCACTGTGAGGTTCCTAAGGTTCTCTCTTAACCAGGTAATTACTGTTGACTCTAGGGGAAGAGGATGCAAATCTCCATCTCCCACACGCAGTAACCATGACATCATGACTCCAGAGATACATTACATCCAGCTTGGCAATAAGATAAAAAATAGAAGCTGCTGTTGTGAAGTGTGGAAATTATGAGCATGTGACCCATGATTACTTGTTTAAATCTACATTGCCTTAATCTCTAAATACACAATGTGGCTTTCTGAGGAGGCTGTTTGTGTAGAATGTCCACTGAGACCATACATTTAGTCTGTTGGCCCAGAAGCAAGATCTTTAAACAGGCGGATAGCAGAAGAAGTGTGATCCGGCTGATGTCTGGATTAAAGAAAAAGGATTTTAAAAATAATAGAAACCCCGGCAGCTGATACATGCAAGGGGCACACATGTCTAAGATGATCTAGTGTTGTTGTTCTTTAAATTGAGGCAATAAATGAAATTGATCAAATAAAGACACTTTGATTTTATAAATTATTCATCAAAATGCCAGTAAACACTGTAATAGAAGGAAATGTTTTACTGGACATAGAGGATTGTCTTACATGCTTACACACTGTTCTATTTTGTGTTTTGTAGGCAATTCCAATGAAATAGACATTGTCCACCATGTTGACACAGAGGCCAACATAGCCACCGAGGTCTGCCTCACTATTCTGGACCTGCTGTCTCTCTTTACCCAGGTCCACCAGGTGAATATGATCATGTTTTCTGCAAAAATGATGATTCGGGTGGAGGGGAAAAGCCATGAGAAGTCACGAACACTTTTTAAAAGACAAGTTATGAAATCAATTAATCTGAGGTAAATCCACTTCCACAGCGTAGGGAAGCATTTTAAATGAGATTCTCCAATTTTGCCAGAGCTTGACTAACGGTGGCTTAGGGCACTCACTCAGGTGTGTCACTACTGCCAATATTATCTTTCTTCCCCTTTCCTCTTCCTGTGCTGCCAGGCATCTACAAGGAGTGAGAACAAGACTCCATATTTTTAACAGAAAAACAACAGACAAGCAATGCTATGCTTTAACTGATGACTATATTAAAAAAAAAATACTAATGCCAAGCATCTTTTCTTATTTGTTATATATACAACATTGGTGAGGTGTTATCATGATGTATTTAATAAAGTTTCTAATGCTAACAAGACTATCCATACCTCGTTTTGACAAATATTTAGAGAAGTGGTAATTCTCATTCCCAGAAAGTCAGACCAAGTGGGAAAAGACAAGTTGGAAAACACTGTGTAATTTCTTTAAAAATTAATTATGGAGCTGGAGAGATAACTTAGTGGTTGAGTATTGAGTTCAGCTCCCAGCACCCACACTGGAACACTCACAGCTGCATGTAATACCAGTTGCAGGCAATCTCATGCCATCATCTATCCTATATGCATACATCTTCATACACATGGCACACACACACATGCATGCACACATACATATACATAAATCAAAACAAAAATAAATATCTTAAATGCTAAGTATATACCTGTTAGGTGGCCAACCATTTGATAGTAGCACCTGACTGAGGAAAAATAAAAGCCCCTCCCATATGAGGCTTTGCATACAAGTATGTATAACATATTTATTTTAAATAACAAAAACCACTAGAAACAACCCAGAGCACATATCAATAGGTGAATATGTAGGTTAGACCATACATGAAGCCTTAGTAGACAAACCAGGAAAGACTGCTTTGTCATTCCACTTAGAAAATGCCATTTATTAGAAGCAACAAATCAGTGACTGATTAGAGGTATAGAGATAAGACAAGAATACAGGATTGCAAAACTGTATATGAAAACATTAGGAAGTGGTGGATGTTCTATTTTCTTGACTGTGATGGTTCCGTGGGTATATACCAAAGGCAAATGTGGGCAATTGCACTTTCTGAATGTATACAGTTTCTCCCACCAATTGCATTTTAATAATGCTCCTAAAAACATTTACAGCTCAACAAATGAACCTGCTTTAAGGGCTGTACCAGGAGAGGTTGGATCTTTTAGAGAAAACCTCTTGCTCCAGCAGCATTGTACCAAGAGACCCTTGCTTTCAAGTAAAGTGCCAACGTGGTAGGAGACAAACACAACCCAATTTTGATTCTTTATGTACTGATGGGCGTGTGCCTTGAAAAGCACACAGTTGAAAAGCTTCCCCATTGCCTATCTGCCACCTCATCCTCTCTCCCCATGACCCAACCCACTAGCCACACATCAGCCACCCTGTTCCTTCTCAGCCTTGAACTCACAAGCTTCTCTCCAACTCAAGGCTCTTACTCCATGGTAATCCTCCCAGGTCTCTATGAGACACATTCCTTCAGCTCCATTCGTCCACTGGATGGATCTCTGTTGACCCTCTAAAGCACGGTTATCCACACCCACAACCCCTTTTCTGGAACATCTTCCTACTCTAGTTACTGCCTTATCTGGGTTAGATTTGGTTTGGTTTTGACACTGCTGTATAAACTTCCCTGAGAGCGTAGGAAAAATCATCTCTTCTCACTCAGCATTTGCTTCTGTCACTCAGGATTGTGTTCAATACACGTAGGTTCATAAGAAATGTTTCTGAAGGGAATCAACTGGTCCTCTATTTATCCTAAATAACAGCTATTCTGAATTTCAGAGACAGCTCCAACAATCCGACTGTCAAAATTCACTCATGAAAAGGGTCTTCGATACTTACATGCTGTTTTTCCAAGTCAACCAGTCAGCCTCAGCCCTGAAACACGTGTTTGCTTCTTTAAGACTGTTTGTGTGCAAGGTAAGGACGCTCCAGGTCCTAGGGAAAGCTCAGCTCAAGGTGACAATAAACACTAAATAATCTTTGCATCTCTCAGTGTGCAGGGTAGGCTTGTTTCATGCTATTTTGGTTTCACTAGATACCAGTCCATTGCTGATGTAGTGGTGAATTAATTAAACTGCTTTGACTCCCAGTGGGTCAAGTGCACACTGCACCCACCCAAGAGCTCTCTGGATTCATGAATGAAAGACACACACACACACACACACACACACACACACACACACACTAGCTAATTTTGATATGCCTTGACTAGCTCAATGGATAGACTTCTAAACCTCCCCACAGCTAGCACAAACTTCCTGGATTAACATCTTCTATATCTATATTTTATCTTTGCTGCCCTGTTATCTTCTGGGCAGGCCCCCATTGGGCAGCATTCCCTTTCCACCTACAATGTAGGATGCTTTCTCTCCTGAAGACTGATTATTCTCCCTGAGTCATGGAGATCCTCTCCCTCTCCTTCCCTCTCTCTCAGTCCATTGTCCTCGCAATCTAAAAGTCCTGCCCCATTTCCTTGCCCAGCCATTGGCTGGATGACAATTCTTTATTATAAATCTAAGGCAGCTGGGGCCAGGGACCCTCAAGTCTAGAAGCATGGCTTTTGGGAGCCAAAATAAGACAATTAGAACCAATTCCCAGCAGCTGTCTCAAAATGAGTGGAAATCAAATGTGGTGGTACTATTTGGTGACCAATTATGTGGTTGCTCAGAGTTTTGGGCATAGAAAGTTTAGATAAAGGAAGGAAGGAAGGAAGGAAGGAAGGAAGGAAGGAAGGAAGGAAGGAAGGGAGAGGGAGGGAGGGAGGGAGGGAGGGAGGGAGGGAGGGAGGGAGGAAGGGAGGAAGGGAGGAAGGGAGGAAGGGAGGGAGGGAGGAAAAAGAGAAAAAGGAAAGAAGGAAAGAAAACAAAATATCAAGTTAAGGGTTCCAAACCAAGTAACTAGAGTAACCATCTTTGAAAATGACTATAAACAGCATCTAATATATCAGTGTCAAATGAATAATGGGACATTTCAAAGACATCATGCATTTTGGGGTTGCTGTCGGTTATTAACACATGAAATAGTGATGCAAGAGAATAATTAATACAAGAGAAGAGCTTACTAAACTTGGACTTCAATGTTAGAAGCATCCCTCCATCTGCTGCAAATGGAGAGAGCATATTTTGGGATAGCATTTTAGTCTACAGGTTTGAAACATGAATGAACATGGCTCACTCCCTCATTCTTCCATTCCTCCAGTTTCCGTCAGCATTTTTCCAAGGGCCTGCTGACCTCTGTGGCTCATTCTGCTATGAAGTCCTCAAATGCTGTAACCACAGGTCAAGGTTGACTCAGATGGAAGCTTCAGCACTTCTATACTTCTTCATGAGGAAGAACTTTGAGTTTAACAAGCAGAAGTCAATTGTCCGGTCTCACTTACAAGTAAGTCCTACCAGTTTTCATTAATGTTGTTATTAAAATAACTGCTGTGCTTGGGCAGAGAGCGAAGCATCCTGTTCCCAGGCAACCTGTCAACTGAGCTTCTCAATGCCACTCTCCCAGCACACTTGGTCCTGGTGGATATAAGAGGAGAGCTGGAGAGAAATTAATGGATTGCAGTTTATGTTGCCACTTGACCTTGTGTTTCTTCTGTTCACGCACTAGAATCTCATGGAATAAACAACTCTAAGAGTCACAGTTAGTCTAGGAGGCCAAATCAACCCAAAAAGACAACCATGCCTTTCTTCAAGGCATCCCAAGATTATAAGATTCTTGCATCTTTCCCTGGGTATTTACAGTTATAATAATGGTATTTATTGAACTTTCTAAGAAAATGTATAGAGTATTTGTCTAGCCCAGTCAATGTCCTTAAAAATACAGATTTTAGATTAGAGAGGTGACTCCGTCTGTGGAGTGTGTGCCTAGCAAGCCTGGGACATGAGTTCAAGCTGTAAAATCTATGTTAAAAGCCAGGTAGCAGTGGTATATGCTTGTGATCTCAGCACTGAGGTCTCAGAGACAGGAAGATCCCATGGGCTCACTGGCCATCTAGTCTAGCCTACCTTAGTGAGCTCTAGATCATGAGAGAGCCTATCTCAATGACAAAACGGATGATATCTGAAGATAAGCATTCAAAGTTGACCTCTACACTCCACATGCCCATCTGTTCCTGAACAGGCATGGCCTCATCTTTCTACATGCATCCAAAAAACAAAAAATGCAAATTCATTTTGCTTTAGAATGGTGGCTCTCAACCTGTGGGTTGTAACCCCTTTGAGTCACATATCAGATATCCTTCATATCAGATATTTACATTACAATTCGTAACAGTTACAAAATCACAGTTATAAAGTAACAATGAAAATAATTCTATGGTTGGGGGTCACCACAACATGAGAAACTGTAGTAAAGGGTCATAGCATTAGGAAGGTTGAAAACCACAGGTTTAGAAGGTTCTTCTTTTTTTTTTTTTCTTCCAGCTCATCAAAGCAGTGAGCCAGTTAATAGCTGATGCAGGGATCGGAGGGTCTCGCTTTCAACACTCCCTTGCAATCACGAACAACTTTGCCAATGGAGATAAACAGATGAAAGTAAGAGATGCTTCATGGGCTTTTTTTCTGAAGAATCAGAAATAAAGTGAAGTGGGGTTTTATTTGACATATCAAAACCACGAGGTATTTATGAATTCTGTATGTAGTTTATCAAGATTTGGTCATTCATATTCTTTGCATATTTACATTGGATTTGTTAGGTCTCACACTTTCAGTACATGATGTTTTAGGTAGGACTTCCATAATCTTTGATTGTTTTATAACAAAATTTACCAGGTGTACCATCATTTATTCATAATCATCATAAGCAAACTTATATTTCCCTCTACTTATTATTTTAGTGCCTTTGGAAGACTAAAAGTAGAAAAGGCTTCAATCATACCTTGATCTAGAGATCAAGAGAGCACTTTGAAGTCCTCCCCTCCCCTCATTGCTTTATTGCATCAGTTAATTGCTTCATTATATATAGATGTCTCTGGATCCACCTCTGAAAGTATAAGGACACTGGTGTAAGAGGAGAAAGGCCCTTCTTCAAACACTACCAGTTCAAGTCAAATGGGATGTCCTTGATCTCCATATTTATCAAGAATATGATTCGGCAGTCCAGGGCCAATGCCATCAATAGGAATAACATCAAAACTTGTTTAAATGGCATAGACTAGAGTCAGAGAGAACTGAATTTCAAAGGCATTCAGGAAAATATCAGTAGGAAGTTGGACTATAAGACAGTAAAGTTGACCATGCTTCTTATTACCAAATGTTTGAATATAATCACAATTATAATATACAGAATGCAGACATTTATGAGCACGATATAAAACATAAAAGCATGTGGTACCAAGCACTAACTAAGAGTATAGGTTGAAGTTAACAAAGGAATGCTGAACAGATAGTGACCCAGGCTCTCTCTTTTCCAAAGAACAGCAATTTCCCAGCAGAGGTGAAAGATCTGACTAAACGTATAAGGACTGTTTTGATGGCCACAGCCCAGATGAAGGAGCATGAGAAGGACCCAGAGATGCTGGTGGACCTTCAATACAGCCTAGCAAACTCCTATGCAAGTACCCCGGAGTTACGGAGGACCTGGCTGGAAAGCATGGCCAAGATTCATGCAAGAAATGGAGACCTGTCTGAGGTGATGAGCAAAGGCTCACTCATTCTTCATCAACATTGTCTTCCTTATCTAAATAATTGGCTTTTAGTGTACACCATGTAGTATAAAATGTATCATATTTTCCACCGATGTAAAAATATACATCTATATATCAAGTACAGTTACTTTATATGTAGGGCTCAGTGACATCTGGTTCTAAGTAGAGGACATCAGACTGTGGCCAGATATAGAGGTGGCAACATCAGTTGTTTGCAATGCAGTGCACGAATAGATGTTTAAAACGTGAATCTAAAGACACTGCTGTTAAAAGTATTCAAAAGTTAGCAATTTATATCAGAGTTAATATTCTGTGTTTTCAAATTTGTTCCCTGAAATTGAAGTGAAACAGGGAAGCTTGCTGCTTTGGTAAGCTTATCAAACTTCATCTGAATCATCCATGGAGAAGAAAGTTCCCTGTGTGGGGATTGTAAATCAATACTTGACTTTTCTGTGGCAGTTGTAATGCTGGATAGATTTATGCACAGTGTGATGTGGCGATTTATAGCATCCAGGGGCATCTGAGTTACCACTAGGGAAGTTCTGCCTTTTCTAAGAACTATAGCCCTGTAGGAATAGGAGATACTAGGCTAAGCCTAAAGCCTGAAACTTTATCTAGGATAATGCTAAAAGAAAGCATTTGGTAATCAGGGACTCTAGAACAGAAACCAGAACTCTGGCTTGGCTACAGTTTGGTGAAGATTTCCAGTTCCCTTTAACTTATCTGAAATAGCAAATCCACTCATGAAACTTTTAAGAAGAACTCTGAAGGCCTGAGACGTTCGTAAATTCAAGAGTACACAGCAATGATCAAAACATATAGAAGAGAAATGAAACATCACCCATGTAATCAGCTGGAAGGGAACCTGCCTGTTACATTAACGTGCATACTATTACCAAGGGCTAAATGATGGGACAACTATTCTAAAGGCAAGAGAAATTAAAGAGGAGCCAGCATTAGAAGGCAGATGTTTTCTATTTCCTTTTTTTTCTCCAGATACTAGAATCTATATATTTGAGAATAAAAGAGATAGATAGCTTTTAAATAGCAATAAATTATGATTAGATAATAAAGGAAGGAATGTTATTTTGTGAGAAAGTTGTTTAAGATAGCTCATTCATCCCATTTCATGTATATATCAAGAAAAAAAAACAAAAATATCTCCAAATATTTATTTTATTCTTGATGATAGACTTTGAAAAAGTCCAATAGATTGACATTTTCACTCCTTTCAAAATGAAGAGTTAGTCAACATGACAGATTCTGAGAGAGCACACTGACTCTCCTTGGGAAACCATGGATTTTATGAAAAGTTAAATCCATCCTTGAAATCTCTGTTTTCTGTTTTGTTATAGGCTGCGATGTGTTACATCCATATAGCTGCACTTATTGCAGAATACCTGAAGCGCAAGGGTAAGAGGACCTTGTAAAGGGGCTAAGAGCCTGGAGATCATCATACTGGAACCTAACCACATAAATGCATTAAACTTATGATTTATTAAATAGCTTTCACTTTTATAGACATTTATTATTATGCTGTACTTTAATATTTTTAATTCTATGATGTCACCAACATATTCATTTGATGTGCAGCGAAGCTAACTGTATGGTCAACTTCTTGGTTCGAAATGATGATTTTGATGTCTCATTGATTAACGACTTGTGGTTCCATAAACCTGTATTAACAAGAACATGCAGCCACGCCCTAACCTCATCTTGCACTACCATAGGTTACTGGAAAATGGAAAAGATTTGCACACCACCCCTGCTTCCAGAAGACACCCAACCCTGTGATAGCAACTTATTACTAACAACTCCAGGCGGAGGAAGTGAGTGGATCTAACTGTGCTCATTTGCCTTTGATGCTGAAGAAATCAACTTTACAGCTTCAGGAAACTTCCACAAATGTGTTCATAGAAGCAAAAGGCATGACCTGAAATCAGGTCAACAGAATTTACTGTATAAAAAGCTTACGCTCAGCCCACTCAGAAACCACATCCTAAACTTAACAAGTTTAGCTTTCTTCTCAGTTCTCAGCAAATAGAATATTATCTAGTCTTCAGGATTATGGATTATGGTCATGCCTATCTGCAGAAATCTTAGCTGGAAAGTGATAAGAATATAGACAATATACATTTAGATAGATGTATATATATATATATACCTTTATAATTGGCATATTTTACTTCTTAAAGACTATGTATTTTAATAATAGAGTAATTTCCTAGCAACTGTAAGCCTTGGTGTTTGATTTCCAGCATTGCAAAATTAACAACAACAAAAACAATTAATAATAATAATAATAATAATAATAATAATAATTTACTCTAACAATTTATAATATATGGTTGATGATATTTATTTACTTTCATTAAAAATATTTCACCTTAAAGATCTAAAAAAATCACATTTTCTAAGAACTATACTTTGTGTAAAAATGTGACTATCATTCATACATTTTATCTAAAAATCTCTTTAAAAGTTCTTTCAAGTCCAAAGTTTCTGAACAATCTTCTAGATAACATTATTTCAACTTGCAAATTGCTGGTGAAAACTCAGTGTAGAGTTCGAATAAAAATACCCAAACAAAATAAAAATGGACTTTGATTTTCAATACCTCAGAAGCACAATTCCATTCCTATTCATTTAAACCTGAGAACGTTTTCAAAAAGGCCACAGTGAATTTTCCAAATAATGCATTAGAAGCAAACCAGCTAAATGAACGGTGAGGTAGTGAGGTCTCTTGCTTGTGGCCCTCGGAAAAGACAGATCTACACCACAGGAGCAGATCCGCCTTCAAACCCTTCTTACTTTCATGTGTCAAGCACACACCAGTTTTTATATGCAAGTCATCAGACATCACTTTATTTAACATGCCCTTTCGGCTCAACCATTGATCATCTTTAGGTCCTGTAAAGCAACATAAAGACTTTCACATTTTATCTAAAACCAAACTGAAGAAAACTGATAAAACTCAAGTGTCAGTTCACACCCCAATTACTTCAGTGACTCTTTTTTTTTTTTTCATTTTTATTAGGTATTTAGCTCATTTACATTTCCAATGCTATCCCAAAGGTCCCCCATACCCACCCACCCCCACTCCCCTACCCACCCACTCCCCCTTTTTGGCCCTGGCGTTCCCCTGTACTGGGGCATATAAAGTTTGTGTGTCCAATGGGCCTCTCTTTCCAGTGATGGCCGACTAGGCCATCTTTTGATACATATGCAGCTAGAGACAAGAGCTCCGGGGTACTGGTTAGTTCATAATGTTGTTCCACCTATAGGGTTGCAGATCCCTAAATACTCAAGCATTTTAAACAGTCTGTGTTATGTGGAAGGTAATACTGGTGATACTATTCCACAACTACTGAAAAGGGATACACTTATGAGTGAACATTGAAATGGGAAGGCAAACCCTCATGCTTCATGAACATATATTGATATTTATTAGCACACATCTGAATCTCATTGATATTTCTGAAATCTCTAATATTTTATATAATGAAGTTTCAGAGCTAGCAAAATAAATGAACTCTTCCTTACAATGTACATCTGATAAAATATATATATATATCAGTAATCATAGGCAATGCCAGAAACTATGATCTACCCATCATGTGCCTTTCATGTGTTATGATACTGCCAAGACTAACCTCATGAAGCAAGCCATGTTCTAATCCCAATACAAATTGCCTAAGGTAATATTTCATTGTCCTTGATCCCCTCCCAAGGCATGTTCTCTATGGGATGGCCAGCCTTTCTGAGCATCACCCCAAACATTAAAGAAGAAGGAGCAATGAAAGAGGATTCTGGAATGCAAGACACCCCGTACAATGAGGTTAGATGCAAGTGATCCACTGCCGTTGGTGAGGTTTAAAAGTGCAGTGAACTGTGATTCTTATGTGCATTCAAAAGTCGGATAATGTAGTTCTGCATTATGACTTTAATAAACAAAGTAATGCTGAGGCTCAAGTAAGATGGTGATTAATAAACATCAAGTTCCATGGATAGAGCACAGTCTTCATTGAAATTTTAAGCTGGGCCTGATTTATTCTCCTCTGATGAACTCATATGTAAATAGTGAGCTCTTCCACGCAATCTCTGTGCTCTGGTAAAATGTAGTAAGGATGCTATGGTTTTTATGAACTTGACACAGCAGTTTCTTACACAAGTTTATTTGTTTACAAATTTGGCTCAGAAAAAGGGGCTCACATTTTCTGTGGGGAAGCTTTCTGATATGTAAGCTGGTCAGTTCTCATGAAAAAGCAGTTTTCTAGCAGGAATCACATATTAGCAATTCTGGTAAATAAAACAGTTTCCCTTCACCAGGAAACACAGTATTCCAGAAGCTATTTTTTTAAGTCTTAATAGAGATGTGGAAAAAGATGAATTTTTATGAACTTTAGCTTTATGCATACTGCATACGACTATGGTTAATTTAAAAAGATACTGTCAGAAATGTTCAAACAATATTATAAACTTACTTTAGAGATCATATGATTTCACATAGTTGGACATATTAATTAATCTACCACCACTCTGAAAGACATGTATTAAGGGCAAGGGAAAAAAAATTAATCAGGCACAATCCCTGCTTTTGAAGAATTCAGAATTTTGAAAATAAAATCTTTCTTCAATGTGAAAAGTAGCTCATTCCAAATACATATCCAATAACTATAAAGTAAGGCATTGTATTCTTGTAATGAGAAGATGACAGTTTTCTACATGAAAGTGGTTGTGATGGAGGTGACTGGGCATCAGTAAAAGCTTTCGAGATTTGATTCTCAGTGTTGATATTAGATAGAATAAGGTATTGTAGCTTGCTTTTGCTACTCTGTGCGTTCTTCTTCTCCCACTCTTTCAACCCACTAACACTAGCTAAGAGAGAACAGAAATACACAGAGGAAAGGAAAGAAACCCTTGAATAAAGTCAGTGGTTGGAAAGAAGGCAATGTTATCATTAGACCACGTCCCACTAATTAGGGTGTCAAGTTCCTTGGGGCAAGTTTGCTCTTTGCCATCAGGATATCTAATTCCTTCTCGTTGTTGTTTCTTCTCTGTGCATGACAACCTAACAAACTGTGACAACCAACCAACAACCCACCCTGTCTCTGGGGTGCTAGAATTTATATACCCTCTAAAAAGTACCCAGAATTACAAATGTCATACAATCACAGAAACTATCTGAGCTGGCAAAATCACACCCCAGCCAAAGCACAAGGCAAATCATAGTCAACTGCTATGGACAATCTGAAGCAGCCCCCATGTCCCATACCTGGGATTAAAAAAAAAATTTAATAGTATTGCTGTGTTTTTGAATTCCAAAATTCTTACTTCAAGGTGTCACACAGGAAAGGAACATTCTAGTGTATACAGCAGCACCATGGGCAATGGTGTAGAAGATGGAAGCACTCTAAGAATGGGGACAAGAGGTAGAAAGCTGGAGCCAGAGTCCAATAAACCACAAGGGCAGAGTGTTAAAAAGGGATTGTGAACCACCTTGAGTGTCAGTCTGGAGAGAAAAGGTAGTGTTATATAAACTAGACTTCCACAAAGGTTCGTGGGCATGGAGATTACATGAGTGGATTTATGTTTTAAAAGGAAATGTCACTTTAGAGCAGACATTGGAGAGAAATGCCTGTTTGCTAGAAAGCTACTCTATGTCTAGGAGTGGAGGGCAGGGGTAGGAGCTAAGCATCACAGACAATAGCAGTGGAAAGAACTGAAAAGGTCTGAGCTAGTATGCCTGCTTTATGGGTTAGGGGATGATGAGAAGAAGTGGGGGGTACCCAACATGGCAGTGTGATCCCATGGTGGGCTATAAATGTCAGTAATAAAGATCAGGAGTCAAAAAAATCACACTGTGAAAAGACTTACGGCTGAGATAGTTTCAGAACCTAGTTTCAGAAATGAGCCACATCTTTAAACATATATTTTTTTAAAACATCCTTTTCTCTGGGACCTTGCAGAACATCCTAGTGGAACAGCTGTATATGTGTGTGGAGTTCCTTTGGAAGTCTGAACGATACGAACTCATCGCTGATGTCAATAAGCCCATCATCGCTGTCTTTGAAAAGCAACGAGACTTCAAAGTATGTGATCTAAACTCTGAAAACCCACAAACCTTTTTTTTACTTTAAGTTGACAAATGGCGTACAGCATTGAAACATAACGACCATCTCCCTTGCGTGTCAGCATTTCTCTCACAAAGCCCTCTGGTTTTTGGTTTCAGAAATTATCAGATCTCTATTATGACATCCACCGGTCCTATCTGAAAGTGGCAGAGGTGGTGAATTCGGAGAAGCGATTGTTTGGTCGTTACTATAGAGTGGCGTTTTATGGGCAGGTAAGTTTGTTAGAAGTACCGTGGCCTGACTGCTCCATTCACGTTGTCATCTTCCATTCTTTATAAGACATTTGATGACAAGCACTAGTAGACTTGGGGGTGGGATTAGTCTGAACCTATATGGGTGTTTTAATGGATGTCACCATTTATCAGTTTGTCCATAGGATTGAAAGCACACATAGGTAGAGAAATCCATGAAACTTATTACAAGTTAAACGAAAAAAGAGTGAGCTCTAACTTTTGGAAGTAGAAGAGGCTTTTTTAAATTATTTTCTGCTTTGCATTTTATCCGAATATACCTAACAGGTTTATATGATAGATTAAAGTGAAATTGAATCAGACATGCTTTAAGAAATAGCATCTACAACACTCTAAATTGACCACTATTTCCAACCATTGACTTTACAATCTTGTTAGTTGTATCTCCTGTTTGTTTCAAAGCAGACCATCACAGGGCTATATTGTTTCCTAAGTCACAGGCCAACGTTATTTTAAAGTGATCTTTCTCAGTGTACTGCGTCAGCAATGAATAAGGTTAAAGATGTTAGCTAGCCATAGCATTGGCCTGAAGAAATGTGTTACACACTGATTATGAATAGCTCTGCATAGTGATACTTTAAATGGTATACACCCAGGAACATCCTGGTCTCTTTTCCAAAAGGCTGTGGCATTCAAAGTCTTTCTGACGTTTGTAGACAGATGCACCAGCCTATTCTATATTCACAGTGGCTCTCAGACTTCTCCCTCGCTTTCCTTTTCCTCACGTGAGGCACGATTGCTCACAGCTTCTTCTTCTCCTTAGAATCTCTTGAGACTCCAGATGGAGTCTGGTCCAGGGTTGTGATTACAGATACATTTCTTCCCACTGAAGTCTTTAGCAACATTTTCTTCTGATCACTAAAGAAAGCTTTAAGACTAATTTCTGATTCTGTCTACCTGGAAAGAACCCATAAGTAGTTACTTCCATAATCAGTCTCATCCTACCTGGATTTTTCTTAGTTCTAAATAGCATCACAACTGCAGAGACAGAGAAACCTAGTATGAGAACAGTCTATAAGGAAAAGGTAATTATAGACATGTGGAAAGAGAATATAAAGAAGGTTAGCTAGCTTCAGTGTATCTGTTGAGGAAGAAGTAAATGTAGGGGACCCTCAGATGAGAGGAGATGGTATTTGGGAAGATATAAACAATGTGTGGCCTTGGCAAAGCATTAGCAAGAAAAAAAATAACAGAAAATCACACCAAGAACAGGATCGTGGGTTGAAAGACTGGAGATAAAACTAAGGCTAACCTAGCAGCAGAACAATGGCCTGTAGGGGGCGCTTTGCAAACCAGGCTATAATGGCAAATCTTTGGGTGATCTTGCCAATGAAAAAGAAATGAAGTTCCATTAACAGCCTGGTCATGCAAATCGGCAGCATGTGAGATGCGAGCTGGTGAATGCATGGAACGAGCTTTGCTGCCTCCCAACTGGTTTTTAATGCAGATGTTTGCTCTTTTCTTTCTTTGGTCTTGATTGTTCCAGGCTGTGGTAAGTTCATCTTCTCTGTGTCCCTTTGCATGCACTAATAATCCTCACACTTCCCTCCTTACAGCTTTACTGAACCTTAACCCGTGTGTACAGATGGGCATTTGGTATAAAGAGTGAGAGAACTGCTTTGATTTGTTTCAGAAGCATCTTTCATTTCTTGAGCTAAACCCTGTTTATTCCAGTCACCTGAATTACAAAAAAAAAAAAAAAAAAAAAAAAAAAAAAAAGTATCATTTTATGTACATTATCTTTCTCCAAAAGAGTAGAGGATATAGTCTAGAAGCTTTACACACACAGAAAACGGATGTGAATATCACATGTTTTAAATAGATGCAGAGTAGACTGGAGAGTACCTGCTTACTTAATCTGTCATGAATCAAACCTTATGGCAGTGGTTTTCAACCTTCCTATCACTGTGACCCTTTAATACTGTTCTTCATGTTATGGAGACCTCCCAACCTTAAAATTACTTGCTACTTCATAGCTGTAATTTTGCCATTATGAATTGTATGCAAATATCTGATATGTTGGATATCTGATATGTGAGATCCCTAAAGGGGGTCGAGATCCACAGGTTGCGAACCAGTGCCTAAGGGTGTGAAAAGGGTCAGAAGTCGGAACAGTGACTGTTTACAAAGTCTTACAGTTCTTCCCAGATTCCTTTGCAAGGAATCCCTTTGAGAGGCTGGGTCCTGTATTAGTAGATTCTGACCATTTTTCAAAGGTGATGGTAGCAATTCCAAACACCAAGAATCAAGGAGAACAAATGTTCACCCAACAGGCAAAGTCTTCAGAGATGCAGAAAGAGGTATAGAAAGATCTAGAACACAATCAGAGAAGATATTACTTGCCAATATCAAAAGCTCTCAGGAAACCATCTTTGAAATTACTTGCCTTTAGCCATTATGTTAACCTACAAAAATGACGTCTTCATGTAGTCTGATATAATTATTGTCCATTAAGGTCCATAAGTAATATTCTCCCAAGATCCACACCATCACCATTTAGCTCTTCTTATCTGAACAATGCATACTTTTTTTGTAATTCTTTAAACTCCTTCCCACCTCCGTGCCATATGAGTATTTTATTCCTTCCTTTACAAACTTGGACTCATGAGTCCTTAACTGACCTACTAGAAAAATACTCAGAAAACCATGTACTAAATAGACAGAGGGGGCCATTGGGGAATGCTGCTTTCAAATGACCTAACCTTGTTCTTTTCACAGATTTCTTTAAGACATGCTGCTGGTGCATCTGATTTCTTTTGTAACACGGGCAGGACTATCAATTGCCTTTGGTTAAGAAAAATAAATCCAGTAAGAGCTTAAAAGAGGAAACATTTTGTTATTCTGTGCAGGCCTGATAATATTACCTAAGCATGGCCCTCCATAGGTTTCACCATCAGCTGCCTTTGAACAAGGAGAACCTGTGAAATTCATCCTGATAAGCTCTGCAAATTAGAGCTTTAAGGATCATTATGCAAATGATATTCAAATGCACACACCGGGGCGCCAACCAGCAAGTGTGAATTGCAGTATTCAAAGGGAATAGACAGCTCCCATCCCTTTTCCTTGATGAGGAGAAGCAAACCAAAGTAGGCTTGCACATCTTCCTGAACCTGTGGAGAATGCAGGTTCAAGAGCTCAGAAAGGAACTACATGGTGCATGATTAGCATAATACCCATCCTCAAAAAAAAAAAAAAAAAAAAAAAAACTTATTTGAGATGGCATTTTATATTCCTCTAAGACATAACTTTCACGTCCACGTTGATTCATCACACAATCATGTGAAACCGGTGATGTGACTATAACAGGAAATAGGCTCTAGGTCTGTACAACCTCCTTTGAGGACACGTTAGAGTCCTCTGTGGACAGGTGTTTTTATTTTACTGTACTGGCTACTGTATTTAACATTAACCAAGTTTGCAATGAGCCAGACAATAGCAAACAAATTAAAAACTCTTTCTTCACAGCAAGGGATTTTTTTGTTTAAAAACATGCAAGGCTTGCATAGCTTGGAGTTTCTCACACAGCAGCTGGCATCACTGGCCACAGATCTAACAGCCTGCAGAAAGCATCCCTCCAAGTCCCCTCAAGGATCCCCTGCCAGAGTTAGGAAATAGCAGTAGCAAACACTGCCTGCAATCAGTGAAACCCGCAGGAGCTGTCCTCTAGCAAGAATGCAAGCCAACAAATGCTGGTTGCATAGCTTCAAACATCAGCCACCCCTGGAATTAATTAGCTAAAAAAAACTTGGCAGGGGAGATTTATTCAGTGCATCAATAGTTCTAGATTGTATGGCTCTCAATCGTGCCTCCTTTGGTGTAGATGCATTTCAGAATGTAAATGAAAAAGAACTTGAAGGGAAGGGGAACTTACATGTGTAAATGACATCTCCACTTTGGAATGTGATTGACTCTTTCAGCTCTTTGCCTGTATGAAAGCCACTGATCTATCTGCCCATCCATCTATCCATCCACCCATCTATCTATCATCTAATCTATTTACCTATCATCTATCTATCTATATCTCTCTCATATGTGTGTGAGAGTTTAAACATAACAATGAATTCCTATTTACCAAGAACAATTTCCCTGCCCTCTTGTGTCTTCCCATCTCAAGCCATTTAGCCTTCTACTAACATTTTCTGCACTGATTCTTCTTGGACTGCATTGCTTTATTTGTGAACTTTGGACCATTCTGCAGCAGGGACACGTATATTTGACATTCTAGTTCTGATCCGAGGGCACCTCAATATTCTGAAGGACTTATAAAGAAAAATCTAGCAGGAATCAATAATTTTATTTCTCATTTCATTGAAGTAGATTTTTATCCATATTTACTGCCTTGAGGTTTCACAGTCTGTGTGTGTTACCTCTACTGACCCCAGTTACTTGCTTAACTAGAATGTGCTGCTTCAGAAGGGCAGCATATTAAGGCAGAGACTGCATTATAAAATGCCTTTGGAAAAAATCAAATCAGCTAGAGCAATGTACAGCCACATTTTCCACTATCTGGAAATGCAGCCAACATGGACACAAAACAAGTAGGAAACTGCCTCTTGGTTTCCACCACTCACACCCCACTTGTAAATCATTGGCTCTGAGGGTACGTATGAGAGGGAAGCTTTCTCTCAGATCATGCCTTACAGCTCAGTGGCCTCTGCCCTCCTTGATGGGTTCCCTATCAAAAGGTAAGGATCCTTTCCAAACATTTCCACAGCTGCCATTGGTCTGACTCCATAAACCCTGACAAATAACACAAAATCTTTAGTCAGCTACCCCTTTTTCTTCTAACTTCCATCTCAGAATTATCAGTAGGATACACTACACCTTACACACACACACACACACAGTTTAGGGAAATGGCTCAGTGTCAAATTGCTTACTCTGCAAGCAAACTCAGATCCTCAGAACTAACATGAAAAACTAGGCAAGGCAACACATACCTGTATAACCCAAACTTAAGAGCAGAGACAGACAGCTATCTGGAGCTCACTGACTGGACAGCCTAGCCTGGCCAAATCTATAAGCTTCAGGTTCCATAAGAAACCCTGTCTCAAAAACCCTGTGGGCCTTATATCTACACACACAGCACACATGCACGTGTGTGCATACGCACACATGTGTGCTCATACACACAGACACTCATATACATAGCACCAAAAGAAAACTATAAGAGGAAAAAGTTCTAAGAATTATTGCTTCTCACCAATCAGTTACCCAAATATTGTGATGCATTTCAGTAGACATGGTTACAGTTCTCATTTAAGAGATGCTGGAGATTGTATTCTGAAGCAAAGAAACTGCCGTATGTTTTTCATGCAAGCAGAACTCAAGCTGTTTGGAGACATTAATGTTTTTCATGATTGCCATTATCAAGGCCATAGCTAATACTCACTAAAGGTCCTTTGTGGACCAGACTCTACACCTAGGAGCTCCTAACACAGTGATGAATGTGTGTTCTTCATCCTACAGACCAAGGAGTCAGCACAAAAGAAAGACACAGGTTCCAAAATCACGATAGCCACAACAAAGGTCTGCTTCTTTCTGCTCCCTGCTAACTGGGATTCAGAAATTTGTCAAAAGGAAAATCTACCATGACTATGTCTCTCTATACTAGGTGGGAGTGGGGTGGGGATGGAAAAGGGGTAGGGGTGGGGAGAAAGTCTTTTCCTGAAACTTGAAGTCATTTTTTTTTTCCTGTTGCAATTGAAGTTGTAAACGTTGCTTTAGCTGAGACCCTTTGGGAATTTTAGTGTTTGCCTTCCCAAATCTCAGTCCTCTGATCTGTCAGTCTGCCAGTTTTAGCTACTGACTCCTGACCTTGAAGCTGGCAAAAATCTAGAGTCATCAGTGGAAGCAGCAGAATAGGCAGATGTCCCATGGACAGAAAGTCAGACCTCTCTCACCCCTATAGTGTCTAGGGAAATGGTTGGAACAGCGTTTCAGCTTTCTATGTTTTCCATATCATAGGCCACCTTCTAACAGTTCAGGATTGCACAGGTATTCAAAATCAGCTATTTGGGTTTGAATGTTTATCAAATAATTTTTCAATATTAGTTTTTTTAATAAAGAACAAGGGGACCTTTGCCAGCTCTGTTTGAAGGAAATATACCTTCCTGAGACATACATCTAAGAACAATTTCCTTTTACATTCATCTAGTCATTCAGCAGCAAATACAGCCATCCCCTTCCTCAAGGCCAGACAATGTATCAAAAGCTGGACATGCATTGCTGTATGCCCTGAGAACCCAATGTCAATTAGGAAGGTAGACAAGCAAACAGGAAATGCCTGTTTGACATGAACAGAGCTGAGAAGTGGATCCTGGACACTGGCTTCTGCAAACCTATAGCCCTCTATGATGGATCATGAGCTGTTGATGATCATCCTTCCATGAGAACAAGGGCTATGCAAGTATTGGGAATCAGACAGTCGTGAACTTAGTCGTTACTCTTAGATTTCCCTACCCCATCCATGAGAAAACACAACATTAAGACATTTGTCCATGATTTTTCACAAGTAGTGAATATGTTAGTCAAAAATGGTTTTTCTTCCATTTTCTTTGTGTGTGTGTGTGTGTGTGTGTGTGTGTGAGAGAGAGAGAGAGAGAGAGAGAGAGAGAGAGAGAGATACATATGTATGTATCTGTTACACATGTATTGGGGATCTAAATGCACTTGTGTCCTCAGGCATATGGAGGCTGAAGAGAGAATCATTTTGATCAAATTTCTACCTTTTTCAGTGAGGCAGAGTCTCTCAGACAATCCCAGAGATCTCAGATGTGGGTATTCTTATTAGCCAGTTTAATCAAAGGGACCTTAACCCCATCTTCTGGGACGAGAATTACAGAAGGGCTTCTAAGCCCTGGCTTCTATGGATTGAAATCTCCTCTCCTCTCACTTGTTTCCAAATGCTTAACCACTGAGCCATCTCCCCAAACCCTCAAAAACAATGTAAAAAAAAAAAAGTGTTGTTTCTTCTTGGACTCAGTAGTCTTATTTGTAGGTAAACTGTGCCGTCAGAAGAAACCGATAGGGTAGGCTCTTCTCGCTCAGCTCATCTTGTATTCTGAGACCACATTTATTCCACAGGGTCAGAAGGAGACATGTTCCTGTCTCTTCAAAGAGAATGAATTATAGGGAATTTCTCACTTAGTTATCTACAGATAATAGAATCTTCTTTTTCCTTGGCTTCAAACCAGACAGATTTATAACGGCTAAAGCCCACTGGGCTCTCGTGGAATAAAAATGATGGCTCAGGTGTTATTTTTAGTCCTGCAAACTCCATATTTTCAAAGGTTTTAAAACTGAGTAATTAAGTTACATATAACTAGCATATACCCTACAGTCTTTAAAGACATATTAATGTGGGTGCTTTTAAAGAGCTGTAATTGGGGAGTACTATGTTCAATTTCTGTCACACTAACACTGCAGAGTGTCAGATGTCTGCAAACAAGATGGTATAGGAACATGTAGTGACATATTTAGGTACCCGTGTGTGCCATATGGTGTCACCTGGGCTACGTTTAAAGACTTACAGAAGGCATAAAATGATAATGAATGGTCTAAAAACTGTCGAATATCACTCAAAATGTTGTGTTCTACTTAAGACTACCACAAGAGGGCATTCTTCCTCCAACTTATATGCAAACAAATTCTTCCTTTGATTTGTCCAAGCAAAAAGCTGGGAGTGGGGGAAGGGGATAGGGGTTTTTCGGAGGGGAAACCAGGAAAGGGGATAACATTTGAAATGTAAATAAAGAAAATATCTAATAAAAGAAAAAATATGTGTAGGATATGTGTTGACGTTCCTTCGCCTGGCTGGGGGAATGTTTATGCTGTTGTCTGATTATGACACAGTATTCTCTGCTCATTACTCTCTCCCTTTCTGGTTTGACCTTCATAGGCTGCTAATTAATGGCTTCTGACAAATGAAAGACGGGAACTTTTTTTTCCCCTTAGTATGTGGATTTTTTTTTTGTCTGGTTGTGATTTGTCACTGGAATTCTCTAATAAAGCCAGTGGTTTTTCTGTGTGTCTCCCCTAGGGATTCTTTGAGGAGGAGGAAGGTAAAGAGTATATCTACAAAGAGCCTAAGCTGACAGGGCTCTCGGAGATCTCCCAAAGGCTTCTCAAGCTCTATGCAGACAAATTTGGAGCAGACAATGTGAAAATAATTCAAGATTCCAACAAGGTAGGTGAACAAACAGTGTTCACACAGTGACTTGACAGTGTTCACACAGTGACTTGACAGTGTTCACACAGTGTGACTTGACAGTGTTCACACAGTGTGACTTGAGAGTGTTCACACAGTGTGACTTGATAGTGTTCACACAGTGTGACTTGACAATGTTCACACAATATGACTTGACTAGATTTTTCCTATTTCTACGCACTGTTTTTAATTTTCCATGCGAAATGAACTAGCCAAAATACTTGAGATATTTTGCATGTTGATTGGCTGGTGAGGTTTTGGATTTTTTTTTTATGTTTGTATCTACATGAGTTTATGAACACCATGATTATGCATGTGTTCACAGAGGTCAGGAGAGGGCATTGGATCCTCAGGACTCTGGACTTACAGGTGATTGCAAACCACCAAGTGGGTGCTGCTAACCCAACCCAAGAGCGTGATTGTAAAGCACCATGTGGGCGCTGCTAACCCAACCCAAGAGCAGTAAGCACTGTTAACCACTAGGCCATCTCTTCAGCACAATTATAAGCTTTTACCTGAGTAATATTTATATCATTTTTTGAAACAACTTAGCAAGTCTTCTGCTTTTTCCATAGTTCATATGCTTTTGAATAGCAGTTAAAATGTTGAAGTAGCTGAGCTCAGAAGCAGAGCTGGAGGAAAAGCAAGACACTTACCTGTTTACCCAGTTCAGGAGGCCTTTGTGAACCCCACCATTCTGAGAGCTGTCTTCTAATAGAACCCAAATTGCTATCACATGGTATTAATTTGAGAGAATCCACTGAAGGTCTTCTTGGATCTTCTCATTAAACTATTGCCAGCCTTCACATACATTATCATTCTCCAGCCAACCTCTAGCAAGCATCTACTAACATGCCACACCCAGAGCCAGGCCTTGAGACACAGAACCTCTTCTTCTAGACCTCTCAGTTCATATGCATGGAAAAACTTGTGTGAGTGGTTGATTAAACAGAATGCAATGGAGCATCGTGAGAACAATCATAGAGCAATGCAGGAGAAGCCCAGGGCAGGTACCTGTAGGCAGCTCTGTCTGTTTGGCTTATGCTACCCAGAGGGGGTGATCTTTGAGCTGACAAGTGCAGGGTAAGATATGTTGCTGAAAGTCATGGACATTCATAGGAGCCCAACTCATGCTGATAGGAAGGTTTGTGTTCAGAAAGTCAGGTCTTTGAAAGACAGACTGGACAAAAGTATGACCAAGAGGGAAAGTTGGTTTGTGACCAATGGCACAAAGTTCTACTAAGCCACCAAAAGAACTCATTTTTCTTTCCTGCTTTCTTTTACAAAGCTGATATTGGGGAAATTTGACACAAATTTTATGGGCCTGACTATGAGTAATTACAAATATATCCATCACTCTTAGCTTGAAAGATACAGTTGCCTTCTTTATTAAAGCTGGCAGAATTATTATCGTAGTGACCCATACAGATGAAAAAATAAACACAAGGATGGGAAAAAGGGAAAGATTTAATATCAATATAGCTTGGGTCTTCATTCCTCTCTACTACCACGTATCAGCTGGTGATCTTTACTAACCCATCCAGAACCTCTATTTTAATATGTAAAATTATTACAGTTATGACTGCCCTACCATGTAAATATTAATAACATCATAGAACATATCCAAAAGGTTCCTGAAATCTCTAGAACTGGATAGGAAGTAGACAGATACAAAGACTGAGAAAATTAGAAGCAAGTCCAAAATTCAAGATGTCTTCAAAACACTCAGAGAACTATCCTCCCCAAGCTCAAAGGGGAGCCAGCGATGATTCCTCAGAGCTCCTTGAGCTGTCCAGGCCATTGCCTTCCTATTAGTAGCCCTAGGAACCAAGTAGAGCTGGCAAAGAAGTTGGGCAAAATGGTTTATTGCTGATAAAGGGTTTGAGATACAGCCATTACAAAACCTTGAAGCTAGGGAGTTGACCAGCTAAAGATAAAGCTAGTTAAAGCAAACCCCACAGGCATGATCATCTGAGTTCACAGCCTCAGAAACCCATGTAAATGCCAGCTGGGCATGGTGGTCCACCTGCAATGTCTACCTTCCAAGGCAGGGGCCCAGGATTCCCTAAACTGGAAAATAAGACTAACGTCATCTATCATGGGTAAGCTCTGAGAGACATAGGTTTGACTGAGAGACCTTGCTTCAGTGTATAAGGTAAAAAATTTAAGACGATGGTTCCCAGGCCTTCCTATCTGCATGCACACCCATAAATGTGCACATGAAAAACACACATATGCACACATGCAACATATGTATATAGACACACACACACACACACACACACACACACACACAAATTAAAACATTTGCAGTTATTTAACAGGCAGTCAGGTAATTAGCCAGGGAGACAAGGAGCCTTCCTCTACATCTCTACAAACTAGGCCAAAGCCAAGGACACCAGGCTAGGAACATGGCTACCCCCACAGAGGAACAAAGAGATTTATTTCCACTTTGAAGAAATTTTCACTCTACACAGGGTGACTTGCTACAGAAAGGATAAACGTTTAAGCAATGGCCTAGGCAGGAATTTGTGTCGAAAAGACACACAAGGCAGTCTGGTCCTGGTATGGTGAGATGAGCTAGCTCTAGCCATGTTGCTACCAGAGCCTGTTTCTTACCCACTGTCAGTCACTTGGTCTTCTGTGGTCTGATGAAGTCTTCCGTGGTCTAAAGAACACAAGTGCCTTTTCTCCACCAGGAGGCAGCAAGGTAACTCATAAATCAATTGCAGCTCACTACTCTCTCTCTCTCTCTCTCTCTCTCTCCCTCTCTCTCTCTCTCTCTCTGTATATATATATTCACACACATATACTTAATGTGTTGACACAGGTAAACCCCAAGGATCTGGACCCCAAATATGCCTATATTCAGGTGACCTATGTCACACCATTCTTTGAAGAAAAGGAAATCGAGGACCGAAAGACAGACTTTGAAATGCATCACAACATCAATCGCTTTGTCTTTGAGACACCCTTCACTCTGTCAGGCAAGAAGCACGGAGGAGTGGCTGAGCAGTGCAAGCGGAGGACAGTCCTGACCAGTAAGTGCAGAGGCCAGCTGCCTGGAAAGCTCCCCACCTCGGGCTAAGACAGTCTTGTAGGCTGGGTTAGAGTAAGTCATGTGTTGCTGCAGGGGTGAGGGAGACAGCTCAGTTAGTAATAAGATGCTTGTTATACAAGCATGAAAACATAAGTTCCATCCCAGCACCCACCAAAGAAAGCAAGGCATACAGGCATGTATTGATAATCCCAGCACTGGGCAGGCAGACACGGGGTGGGGGGTTGGGGGGGGGGGCAGGGATCCCTAGCAATCATTGGCCAGCCAGCTTAACATAATCAGGCAGCCCCAAGTCACTATCTCAAAAAAGGCTCTGTCTCAAAAACAAGGTAGTGGACTGATGAGGAGCAATCCTCTTGTTGACATCTGACCCCCATACACACATGTACACGCGCACAAGTGCAACTGTACATAGGTCCACCCATAGGAAGTTACTTTAATCCTGCAGATAAGCTGACCTGCAGTTCTTTGAAGGAACCCCTCATTATGTTCTGCTAAAAGGAAGCCTCTTAGCCAGCTGTGGTGGTGAACACCTCTAATTCCAGTAGTGGAAGGAGCTGAATTTCAAAGCAAACCTGGGCTACATAGCCATATTCCATGTCAAAATGACAATAAAAGCGGGGGGTGGGGGGGCGCTTTGAGAAGATACTGTCAATAGAACTAGTTTGACATCCTTCCCCTTGAGCTGGGATAATCACCAATATCATGGTGTCCTTCCACGACAAAGACACCTTCACTAAAGTCTCCCCTCCTCTCCATGAACCCTCCGTTGCCAGTTCTGAGTTAGCAGCTATCGCTATGATCAGCTTTAGGGTAAAATTTAAAAAAACTTAAAAACCCACATTAGGGTTCCAGCTCTTCTCTAAATGAAAGTAGGCCTTGATCTGCAATACCGAATTCTATGCTGGCTGCATCTTTTGTGTGAAACAGTTATCTCTTCTGTGAAATAGTCATCCTTTCCTTGTTTTTAACAGACACTGAATGCTGACTAGCGGTTGGGCTGCTTCAGGGTCCTGGCAATCCATATAAATAAAACACAACTTTGCCCTCACAGTGGTCACAGTGGGGTAGGACAAAGACCCAAGTAAAAGAAGAACTTCCAAGGAAGGCTGCATAAACAAATAAATGTTTTAAAATATTCTAGGATATCCTCCGAGAAATGTGTGAAGCTTCTCTGTGGGGAGACTCTCAGCTATGTTGAGAGTCTTCCAGTTTTGTGTTAAACCACCAAGGATCACACTGACATAAAATCTGAAAAGCATTTGCCTTCAGAAAGTTGACCCAGAGAGTTGTGGATAAGACACATCTAGAGTAAAACTCCTATATTCTATTCTATATTGGGAATTCTTTTTTAAAATCTTTATTTTATTTATTTACATTTCAAGAGTTGTCCCCCTTCTTAATCCCCCCTCCCTTAGTTCTTCACCCCATCTCCCCCACCTCTGAGAGGGTGCTCCTCCACCCACCCAACCACCCACCCCTTCTTCACCCCACCAGCATCCCTCTTTTCTGCGAATCAAGTTTCCACATGATTAAGCACATCCTCACCCACTGAGGCCACACAGGGAAGTCCTCTGCTACACATATGTCTGGGGCCATGAACCAGCCCATGGAAGTTCATGAAGATTTTATTACAGCAACCAGTTTCAGTGCATGCAGTAATCCTTTCAGGGTTTGGCTACTCTGCCTGTCTTAGCACAGCCTCAGAAGGTTGATATGAGCTAGCGAAGGTGAAAATGCACTCAGGGAGAAGTAGCCAGGGAGAAAACTAAGAAACATAAGACAAGATGACCCCTAGGCTAAAAATAACTCACATCCACGGACACCACACAGACAGAATGTGATATGTTCCCCAAAACAATAGGAAATCCTGAAGACATTCAGGGGAACCTGGGCCTTCTCTTTGCCCCTTTAAATCTCTTTGTGTACCCTTTGTGTGCAGCAAGCCACTTGTTCCCCTACGTAAAGAAGAGGATCCAGGTCATCAGCCAATCAAGCACAGAGCTGAATCCTATCGAGGTGGCAATTGATGAGATGTCCAGGAAGGTCTCTGAGCTTAATCAGCTGTGCACCACAGAGGAGGTGGATATGATCCGCCTACAGCTCAAACTCCAGGGCAGTGTCAGCGTGAAGGTCAGTAAGCAACCCCCAGAGCTCAGATTCACACAGCCGGTGAAACTTGCTATCCAACGCTTGGGAAATCTGTTGTATATAATCTTTTTACTATAGTGTATATAAGAAACACTCTGGCTATTTGTGTTACTGTCTGTATTAGTCACTTTCCTCATTTCTGTGAATGAATATGTCCAAATACCTCAGAATAAGCTACTTAAGAGAGGGAGGGCTTGTTCTGGGTCACTGTTTACAAGTACTGTCAATCAAGCTGAGGACGGTATACTGGCAGGAACATGAAGTGGCTGGTCACAATGTGCCCCCAATCAAGAAAAAGAGAGAGATGAATGCTGGTGTTGAACTCAGTCCTATCCAGATGTGGAATAATGCTACCTACATGTACAGTGCATCTTCCCATCCCAGTTAAATTAATCTTGAAAACCCCTCACAGACATACCCAGAAATTGACTTTCTAAGTGATAATGTATTCTGTCAATTGACAACATTAACCATCTAAGGCTTTTATCTGCATCTTTAGAATTAGATTGTCAACATGGATGAAAGAAATAGTCATAAGACCCCACTTCTAGTTGAAGTGTTGTAGTAGGTTGCCCAAGCCCATGTATACACATGGGCAACACTAATCAGGTTCAAGAGGTTGATGAGGGGTTGGGGGTGGTGTGTATATGTGTGAATGTGTGTATGAATGTGTGTGTGTGTGTGTGTGTGTGTGTGTGTGTGTGTGTGATGCACAAAACAATAATAAATATAGAACAGATCATTAATTCCAGAGGGAGTGGGGGAGACTGGGGAGGAATTGGAGGTGTGGACAAAATGATAATACAGTATAATTATTTCTAAAATTCTCCAGGAATAAAATTTTAAATCTAAATTTTTAAAAAAGAAGTAAGAGGGAATCTTAAGGGGGAAAAAAAAAAAACTCCAGTAGAAGAGGAAGATAGATGTGGTGGGAGTAGGGTAAAAATGACTAAAATTCATTATATAAATGATTTAAACCATCATCAAATTTTAAAACATCCAGAGAAATACTAAATTTGGCTTCAAGAAAATGTCTTCTCCCTAACCCTCCCGTATTATATACCCCAACAAATAAACCCATTAACACATTTTGTTCTCTATACAAACCTGTTGAAAAAACCATATGCGTTACAAAATATTTTTGTAAAGAAAGAACGTTTAATAGTTGAAAATGTGCATTAGTGCTTATGGACTGTGAGAGCTATGACAGCAGCATAGGGAATGGACAGCGGGTGAAGGGGAGAATAAAGTGAAGGTTCCAAAAATGTCGGAACCACTAAGGAACACTGGTGGCCCCACTGGCTGGTAGAGTCACTCAACACCCTTGGTTGAACATCCACCCCTAAAACTAAAGGTGCTAGCACAGGAGGGCTGGCGGGAACAAAGAAAGCAAGGGCCCACTAATAAGGGGCAGGCCTGGCCTGGCCTGGCCTGAGTGCTCTGAGGAGGAGGATGGGGTTGGATCCTAACATGTCCCTCCTTGTGGGGAGGAAGGTGAGGTGACTAATGTGACATACTAATTTTAAAAGTTAAAATAACCATGGAAAGCCCATAATGACCAAAGTAGTAACAGCTTAGGGCTGGTAAGATGGCTCAGTAAGTAAGGGCATTTGTTGTGCAAACATAAGGACCTACACTCAAATAACAATAATAATAATAACAATAATAATGACAATGATGATGGTGTAGCTGCATGTATGCCTGTAACTCCAGTGCTATGGGAGGGGGGCAGGAGATAAAGATGGGGTATGGGGGGCTTGCTGGTTATCAGCCTAGATCCAGGTTTAGTGAGAAGCCCTTCTCAAAGAAAAAAGGCAGAGAGTAGTAGAACAGAGCACCTGGTGTACTCCTCTGGCCTCTGTCTATGCACATAAGCACACATTCAAATATGCACAGAGAGGGCGTGGCAAAGAGGAGAGAGAAAGGAAGGAAAGGAAGGGCTGTAAAATGGCCTAACAGGTAAAGACACTTGCTGCCAAGCCTGAAGACCAGAGTTCAATCCCTGGAACCTACAGAGTTAAAGAGAACTGACTCCCACAAGTTGTCCTTTGACCTCTTTATGTGCATCCTGGCACTTATGCTAACTCACACACACACACACACACACAAAACACAAAACATACAATACATACTATACGCACACCATAAATAAATAAATATATAAATAAATATGTCAAAACCAGATTTTTAAAATAATAAAAGAGAAAGAAGGAAACATAAAGTCTTAGATAAAATCAGACCAGCAGCAATGCCTTTCCCGGCCGTGTTTGACCTGTACCAAAAGGAAGACTCATTGATGCTGGTGCTGATATGCTCAACTCTTGCCCGTTTCTCTTTTCTGTGCCCCGCTGGTTGGCTCAAAAAGACTGAAATAAATAGACATGTTCATACTGAGCATTAAGGCAAGACAAGTCAGCAGCCCTGGGCAGAGTTGGGAGGAGGATGAGCCTGGAGAATCAAAGGGCATGTAACACCAGTGACTATGCCCACTGTACTACAAAACTCAGTGTCCAAGGGCATCTGACTCGGATGCAACATTAGCTCCCATCTATCATGGTTTCCTTTCTGCTGCTGCTTTATTAATATTAATATTGATTTTCTATTTATAAATTATTAATTATATAAGTTGTTAAATTTATAATTAATGATTGATAATTAATATTAATAAATGTTGATATTTTCAAGATATTATAAAATACCTTGACAAAAAAACAACCTCAGGAAGACAGGATTTATTCCAGCGTACAATTCCAGTGATAGTCTGCCATTGTAGGAAGTCAAGGCAGAAACTTCACACAGCCAGTCACACCACATCTACAGTCGGGAGCAGAGAGAAACAAACCCACACATCTTCACTTGCTTGCTTGCTCAGCTTGATTTCTCTCCTCTACACTTCAGGAACACCTGCCTAGAGAATAGCGCCGCCCACTGTAGGCTGTCTTCCCATGTCAATTCACATATGGAGATAATCCTGACAGAAAAGCCCACAGAGGAAGCAATCCTTCATTAAGACCCTTTTGCCAGATGATTCTCACTGTGAGGTTGAAAATTAAAGCTAATCACCACACTTTCCAAACCCATACCCATATTAATGGGTTATATCACTAAGAGAAATGAACCCCTTCACTCATGCGCGTGCATGGGAATAGAAGCTGGTATTGTAAAGCTGGGGGCAGGGGATGTATCTCAGTGGTGGAGCACATACATATCATAGGCAAGGTCCAGGGCTCAGCCTCCAGCACTGCAAAATAAAATGAGAAGAGAAGAGAAAAAAAAAAGAAAAGGAGGAGGAGGAGGAGGAGGAGGAGGAGGAGGAGGAGGAGGAGGAGGAGGAGGAGGAGGAGAAAGAAAGAAAGAAAGAAAGAAAGAAAGAAAGAAAGAAAGAAAGAAAGAAAGAAAGAGAAAAAAGAAAGAAGAGAAAGAAAAAGAAAAAAGAGAAAGAGAAAAAGAAAGAGGAAGAGAAAGAAAAAGAAAAACAAACAGAAAAAGAAAAAGAAAGAGAAAAAGAAAAAACAAATAGCTTAGTTATGCATTTATTCAGCAACTCTGATAAATGCTTCCTTGGCCCAGATCTTGGCAAGGCTTTCAAGTGGCACACAGAGAAACATGAAATGCTGGGCAGTGGGGTTGGGGGTGCTGGGGAGGGGGCAGTGCACATACCACTACCTCTGTTGTATCTTTTCCTAACAATTATGTGTTTGTTTTACTGCTAATGGAAGAAAAAAAATCAAACGCTGGATGTCAAAAATTACTAAATTTAACTTCGGTGAAAGTATTTAAAAGAAAGGACTCCCATTTTCCAAGTTGTTTTAGAAATGGCACTCAAGAAGTAGGTGAAGGCAACAGGAGACAAGAGGGACTGTGTGTTGTGACATTTCCTGGGGACCGTTCAAACACCCGTTCATCCCAGACAGGGACCCAATGGTAAAAGCTAGTAGTGATCGTATCAAAGCCCAACTTGGCAAGCAGTAAGGCTCCTTGGATTGCTTACTGGAGTGTGCGTGAGGAGTTACTCACAGAAGCATGCATGACTCAGATGTCCCCAACACAGGTGACAAGTCACATACACTGAGTCTCTGGAGCTCCCTGCTCAACTTGCAGCTAGTCTGCTCCGCAGGTTAGGGTCTCTTTCTTCCTTGCAAGTGTTTGTGCTTAGGAACAACCTCCAGGAGGCATCTTGTGAAGCTCTTCAGCTTTCTGGGACTTAACAAGGTTTTGTTTATTTTCTAAGTCTCACCAGCCACCTCTTCCTTTGGGGGTGGGGATGTTTCAATGCAAAGAAGTCGCAGCATCATAAGATGACACATGACTGAATTTGACAAGGGGAACAAAAAAGGCCAAACTCTAGCGCATCTAATTAGTGGCTTATTGACCCTTAGAAAAACAAGTTTCAGCAAGAATACAAAGTGGTAGATTACAGTGTAGTGTGAGGGTGCCAGAGTACTATGTGACTGGTTAGAAAACTGACCCTCTCCTTACCATGGAAACGACTCATAAAGAAGAGGAACCAGGCTCAGCCAAATCTCTTCTCCCATAGGTCAATGCTGGGCCAATGGCTTATGCTCGAGCCTTTCTTGAAGAAACTAATGCAAAGAAGTATCCTGACAACCAAGTTAAGCTACTAAAGGAAATATTCAGGTAAGACTGGAATGTTCCTCTTTTACCTACTTCATACAGAAAGGCATGAACACCATTCAAGGCGGCAGTCTACCTACCTGGCTTAGGACCCAAAGTCACTGAACCCAGTGCCTGTTCCTGTGACTGGATTTTAATTTGCTTAATGTTGTGGTTAAAGGCAATTTGCAGATGCGTGTGGGCAGGCTCTTGATGTGAATGAGCGTCTCATCAAGGAAGACCAGCTGGAGTACCAGGAAGAACTGAGGTCCCATTATAAGGACATGCTCAGTGAACTGTCTGCCATCATGAATGAGCAGGTGAGCCTCCCCTGGTGTGACCCGCAGTTCCTGGCTATTGCTAGCGGACTGCAGAGTCTTTCCTTAGTGCACTGTTCCTGACATCAGCACTGTGGTGTTGAATTTCTCTCTCCCTGTGTACAACAGCCCTTGGCCCAAAGCACAGAAACACCTACAGAAAGAGAATATGAGAACTGAAAGGCTTTCCACAATTTTACAGGTATTTACCCAAACCATACAGAGTACTGGCTCTCTAGAGTGTGTAGGTCTGGTTAGACACTGAGAAGTACAAGGTGGATAACCCACCCCAACCCCCATTAAGGCCTGCTGCCACTCCATCAGTCCCTTGAGGAACTTAATACCGAAGATATGGGGTGGCATTTCACATTTTTGCCACTAGGGGCTTCTATATCCATGCTCAGAGTGAACCTCAGGATTTCCCATGCTCCCATGGGTCTTTAACCTTGAAACTTCCTTAGAAGATGCTGGACCACAAGCAGAGGTCCGCAACTATGAGAAAAGGGAAAAAATAGATAGAGATAAATAAATAGAGAGATAGATAATAGATGATAGATAGGTAGATAATAGCTAGTAGATTAGATAGATAGATAGATAGATGATAGATAGATAGATAGATAGATAGATAGATAGATAGATACATTGATAACATCATATATGATATATAACAAACTCTACTCCATAATCAAGTCGTTCGTGATCCTGGTTATATATCCACTGTATTCTGTATGGCTTGCATGAATTGTGACCATTCAAGAATGACAGTATTTTGGAGGCACTAAAAGCAAGCAGTTGAACATCAAGTGAACTTCCCCAGCCTGCTTAGCAGCATCCATCAACTCTCACACTCTACTTGGGTGGTGATCTGTAGCCTTCCCAGTAACGAGATATCACTAGTTTCATATCGGTTCCCTCTCCTCCCCCTAATGACCTAGTACTATCACCACAGAGTAAGGCAAATGCTGGGACTTTCCAGCATGCCGGATCACATGTCTGATGCTTTCCTTCTTCCCTGTCTTCTTCTGCCCACTCCTTTTAACACTCCAGAGTAGCTCAAGGAGGAAGGAATGGTAGGCTGACATGATGGAAAGAATAAATCTCTGTAGATAGGATTCCCAACAGAGATTGTGTTAACTCGGGATTTCTGAGAGGTGGTGGGAATTAAACATTTTGGTGGAGCACACATGGGAGACATTATTAAATCTGAGATTTAAATGAGGAGAATGGATATAAATGCTGGGAAACCACACTTGTCTCTCACTGTAAGCCACGCCTGGCCTTGAACCATCTGGCAAAATATTTTTCTCTCTCTCTCTTTTTTTTTTCCTGGCAGCTCTGTCGTGGTCCATGTCTATACAGCTTCTGCGCCTCTGTGTCTAGCATTTCCCTCAGTACTGTGAGCAAAAGTGGTACGTCTTTCTCTTTGTACGTCTATCCTGTCCTGCAGCCTCCTGTCCACCCACCTCTCCTCATCACTAGCCCTGTGCCCCAGTCAGCTTTGGTGGCTCAGCTACTGTTACGTCTTCATTGCCACTTGAAAACGCGTCATGTTGACAGCTTAGCTTTCAAAAAGAAAACTCATGCTCCTTCCTCTCCTAAATGTATTTTTGAGCTCTTTCAATTTTTCAAAACAAAGACCCAAAATGTTTTCATGATACTTCAAAATATAAAAGAAAAACACAGGCCAGGTGTTGAAGAGGAGAGAAATAGAAAATGGTTGTTTTATAAAGGAAACCTTTAACAAGAGAAGGAAAATTTGGCTCTCTGCTTTCTGAAAAACCAATCAAAGCGAGCAATCTGAAGGGTTACACCAATGTCCTTATTCAGTAAAAGAAACACATCTGTTGAAGAGAAAGGTGACTTTCCTGCTAGTCCTTGTCACACAGGTGACTTGATAATGGAGTATTTTCCTTTGTCTGAATGTGAACGTGCGTACTACAGAAGAAGAAGCACAGACAACTTACCAGCCTAGCTTGGAAAATCAGAAATAATTTGAACCAACTGCCATAGAAACAGAAACACAAAGTTAATTACGCCATATGCACTCCCCCCCCCCCCCAGGGCCAAGAAATAACCATGTTGTTAGGGAGAAACACTCATTACGAGAGGAACCAGGATCATGCCTCTAACATACCTGTGGTCTCAGCACTTGGGCATACAGGAGAACAGGAGCCGTTTGGGATTTCCATCGACTACACAGCAAGTTTGAGACCAGCCTGAGATACACGAGATCCTTTCTCAAAAAGAAAAACAGGATGAGAACAGCTGGAGAGGCCAGGGAGGTGATTTGTTGGTTGAAGACTCTTGCCTGAAGCCCGATGGGACCCACGTGGTAGACAGAGGGAACAGACTCCCCCAGGCTGTCTTCCAGCTTCCACATGCAAGTGTCACATGTGCATGCATGCCCATCCATGCACTCATTTAAAAAAATAAATAAATAAAAACAGAAGAAACAGAGCCAAATGTTGGTGTGTAAAATGGAGATGTGGAAAACAAGTACTTTGAATTGGTAGTGACAAGGCACCCCTTCCTTTAATAGGCAGCCAGAAATTCAGTTTCATAAACAGCCTCAAACCAAATCCATGAAGACCTTTCCTTGGCTGGGGCCAATGGAACTCATACAAGCATGCAAATGAAGCATAAATATAAGATGCTCTTTTGGAACTGCGTTTCAACTGAGTGAGGATGGCAGCAGAATCCAGTCAGCTGTGGCCATGGGGATCCAACTTAAAACACAGAGGCAGGAGCAGAGCCATTCTGTCCTAGTGCCAGAAGAGTGAGATGTGAACGGGGCTTGCTGTCAGACTCGAATACACTTTAGACACATAATATGCAGGATCTTGTAACCCTGACCCGAGGAAGGGTGTAAGGCGAGCATGGGACACTCAGATGCTGAGCGCTCTGGGATAGGACATCCGCACATCAGAGTGTGTGAGGTTAGTGAGGAAATCATAGCAGAAAACAAATACCAAATCCCTTTTGTACAAAGATAAACTTCAGGATGGGCCTGCAGTTTCTGTAGGGCTGTGGCTACTGTTTGCATACGGCTATTGTGATGCAGCTGACAACGTGTCATGTAGACATATTGACATTATTTTCGGGTAAGTCAGATTGATTTGCTTGTACTCCCATTAATGCCAACATTCAGGTGAGTTTTCCAACGTTTTCCCCCTTAGGGTCGATGTTAGCAATATAAATTATAAATTTTTTGACTGAGATGCTGGAATTAATCAAATACATTTGTAACCACTTAAACATTTATGAATTCATATCTTGACAGTCAGAGTGTGGTGAAGCTACTTTGAACATCCCCATAGCAACCAGCATATGGGCTTTGAAGAAAATACTCTTCAGAACCACTTTGACTAAGATATTTTCCAAACTTACTAACACCCCATTGGGAATGAGGCACTGTTCTGGGTTTTAATTCTGTGTTTGAGAATATGAAAACTGATCTCTATTTGTTTTTATGTCTATGTATTGTATCTGTCTTGCTTTAAGATTACGGGCAGGGACGACCCAGCAAAGTGCGGAGTGGAGCGACCCTACACCACACGTGTAACTAGCAAGGGGACCGCGGCTGTACCTGTGGTCTCCATCTCATCCAGTGCGGAGGTTTGAGAGGAACCCTGGAGCATCCGATGCACCTCTCAGAGAACTCTCTAAATGTTTTGCAGCTAATCTCGGGGAAGAAAAAGATAGATTTAATTTATTTGAAGTTTTTACAGTGTTAATCTTGTTTACCTTGCTAGCTTGGGAATTTTGCCAGCCTCTGAATTTGCACATTTTCTATGATTCCTTTGTTTCCTTGAAGTAGTATTGATCAAGCCACGCTAAACATTTGTTCTGAAATTCCAATGAACGTGCAGCTTAAAAGCAAACTGAGTTTGCTCTTGGGTGTAATTTGTTCAATTCCAGGTCCTTGTACACGCATTTTAGAGGTCAAAGTGAATGTTTTTATAACATTTAAGCATATTTCCAATGTAAATAGAAGATTGTAAAATATATGGTTTTTATCACATTTCAAAGAATGTTTTTAGTTGATACTTATGAAAGTACCAAAATTATATGGGTAACGTTTCAGATGTTATATTAAAATATTTGTGTATGTGTAAAAACTGTTGATAAATACTAATCTCTAAAGTTTGTGGACTACCTTTATTTGTAATATATGTGCTTTTAAGAGCAATGGGATGTGAAATTACAAAAAGTATTTTGCTGTTGATAATATGAATAAAAACACAGTTACTTTGCACTTGATTTCCTTTGGGGAGTTGGGTTGGTAGGGTACTCACCTGACATGCGCAAATGCCCTCAGCCCTGACTGATCCAGACATGGCAGTGACACCTGCACTCCCAGCACTCAGGAGGTGGAGACGGGAGGGTGAGACATTTAAGGTCACCTACAGCTACTTAGAAGTGAGGGGGCGGCATAAGTACCTGAGAGGTGGGCGAGTTGCTGCTGTGAGTGGGGTTTCTTGGATAGCAATTGAACCATTCATACTCTGTGCTTTGAATGCCTACCAAAAGCCAAAGAGGGACCAGAGACTGAGCCTGGAGAATCCTCTAGGGAGGAATTAAACACACTGAGGATTTCTAAATATAGGATATTAGAATGATTTAGGATCAATACAGACCAGAATCTAGATGACTGTCGCGGCTATCCATACAAATTCTATTTCTGCAGTCCATAAACTTGTGGTAGGATTGTACTTTACTCTCTCTTAGGGGGATAGCTGGGACATGTGATTTGCTAGAACCACTGAAATGGGAAATATAAGCTAGTGACCAAAATCAGTTTAGGTAGAGTCTGAAAAGCCTAAAACATTCCTAGTCTCCAGGTAACCACATTGAGCCAGACATACACATAGCCCACATAACACCACAGCTCATACTGGGTCACAGAGAAATACAGTCTTGAGAGTTAAGGTGCCTTCCACATGTGCTTTCTGGCTTGCCTCTGTCATCCCCAGGCCCTAATCAACCGGTATCAATTAGGAGATGTGTGTGTGTGTGTGTGTGTGTGTGTGTGTGTGTGTGTGTGTATGTGTGTATGTGTGTGTATATGCATGCATATATATAATGTATGTGTATATGTCTGTGTGCCTGTGTGTCTATGTGCCTGTGTGTCTGTGTCTATGTGCCTGTGTGTCTGTGTCTGTGTGTGTATGTGTCTGTGTCTGTGTGTGTATGTGACTGTGTGTGTATCCTAACTGGAACTCATATGCTTAAGCAGACCCCAGGACAGGCAAAATGTTTTGTGTCTGTCTAATTGCAGAGAGTGCAGCACCCCTTTCCAAAACAAACACGATGCATTTATTTTTGATACATGTTTCTGAGCCTGGTTAAACCTTCTGGGACAGACACTGGTAAGGCTACCATACAGTACTGGGACCACATGATTCTTACAGTAAGTGTGGGACTGCACTGAGTTCCCTGATAATTTGCTACCCCAAAGCCTTACAAGGGATGGTGCATCAGAAAGTGATGATCTGATTTTGAATTACCAGGACATTAAATCTTATTTTATATTCTTTCTATCTCAACATAAATTGGCCTTATATCAATTCCTCAAAATAAACTCAGATTTTAAAAACTAGTAGAGAAATCCCCAGTTCTGCAGGGGAAAAAAATGAAAATGAGCCCCAGACACCTAGTTCAGAGTAAGTATATCTTACACAAAGAGTGTTGGTCCTGACTTCGTCTCTTTACCCACTCATCAGCCCACCCCATGGCTACCTCTCTCTTCATTGTCATTTCAAGGTGCAAAATTCCAAGACTGTAAAGAAATTAGCACACTCCTTCAATTCTGACAGTGGTTGCCTTAGAAACGAGTGCGCTGTCCGAACCTCACACCGTGCATTTCCGTCTGTGTTCACACTCACTGACAAGGCAATATCAATGGAATAGCTGATGGGCTTTCTTCACGATGATTGATGGATGGCTCTCTGTAGCACATGATGCTTAAGAGATGGAGACCATGTCATGAGTAAACTGGCTTTCAGAATACCAAATATTGTTCTGCACAAAGATTTCACCATAGTTTCAGATTGACAATTTATTATTTCATATTAGTCAAAGTCCAAAAGCTATATATATCCTAATGTTCCTGTAAGCATCAGAAAAATTTTAAAAATCTGAGAACAAAGATGACAAAATGATCTTAAGCCAAATTTATATTCACTAGGGTTACAGCCTGGCCCCACACCACTGTGCTTACACCAAAGAAGAGAAGACTATGTAAGACATGTGTATTACATACTGATAATAGGATACTTAGTTCAAGATATGATAAAGTACATTGTATATGATTTGAATAACATTCAAGACCATGCAAGAAGCCTCTTCCCTCCTCCTGTTTTCATGCCCTGTCTGCTTTCCTATGTATTCCCTCTATAGAGCCTTCTGATCCCTTATAAACATCCCATCTTGCTTCTCCCAACAAAAAGCTCCCTCTTTCCTTCTTCTAACTACTTAAGTCTGTCACATAGGCACCAGGAAACTATCCAATACCTGTATAGCAGGTACTGTATTATTACACCTACATCCACACTCAGAATTGAGGCCCTCGACTCCTTCAGCTACTGCACTCTTACCAAAGTCCTCAAGCCCAAAGCCATGTCACTAAGCCAGAGGAAGCTTACTCTCAGGACTGAGGGTGATAATCTTAGCTGTGCCTAGTTCTCCTTTGAGTCCTACTTGCTCAAGTCATTAAAAAAAAGAGGGAGATAAAGTGAGGATTATATATATATAATACCCTGAAAAAATATATATATATATTATACCATTGCCATACATTGGTAATTGACAAGTTGCAACCAATAGTCCCCTAGAAATCGACCGGTCTTGTCACATTGATCCAGAATCTATCAACATCAATGATGGTGATTCTTAAACAATATTCAGAGTCTGGTGATGACTGAGAGCTGTGTGGGAATGAAAGTAAGGAAAGAGGTTTGAAAATATGGGGAAGAGCCAGGTGGTGGTGGTATACACAATTTTAATCCCAGCACTTGGGAGGTCTTTGAGTTTGCAGCCAGCCTGGTGTACAGAGTGAGATCCAGGACAGCCAAGAAACAGTATCTGTTAGATAGATAGATAGATAGATAGATAGATAGATAGATAGATAGATAGATAGATGGTAGATAGATAGATAGATAGATAGATAGATAGATAGATAGGTAGATAGATAGATAGATAGATGGTAGATAGATAGATGGATAGATAGATAGATAGATAGATAGATAGATAGATAGATAGATAGATGATAGATAGATAGATAGATAGATAGATAACATGGACAAGGTTATTTAGTATCCTAAGTATTTAAGAGAGTGGACGGGAGCATAAAAAATAGCAAATCTAGTATCTAAGAGCCTCTGTCCCTGCACCCTGGTGGTCCCCTGAAGAAGCACAGTCTTCTCCCTGCAGAGAGTTTATCTGGCCAGTGTGCAACGTGGGAAGAGCTGATGCTCTTGTGGACACAAGAGAGGAGCTGCCACAACTGCTGGACAAGAAAGTAAATTTGAGTTCAGAGCAGAGGCGACTAAAGTGTTCCAGGTGATGCTTCAGGAGTCAGCAAAGGAATTCCCAGGAAAGGGCGACTTGCTCTCATCCTCAGGTGTTCCTGCAACAGAATACATGTGAGAAGAGCTGGTGCTAGGTAAGAAATAATCCGGTAGAGAGATGAGAAATCACAAGACTCAACAGACACCACGCTGAGTACCCAAGGCTGATCTTAAAGTCTTAGAAATGAGAGAGGTCAAAATATTCCCAAATTTCAATGGAGAAAGTAATGGTTTAAGCTCAAATCACTGGGTAAAGCTTCAGACACAAGCTTGAAATAACACTTCTGTGGAGGATTCTCGGGGAAATCTGTTTACAGTTCTATTGCATCAATGGCCTAATGAAACATTCCAACTGGATTCCTAATGTATAAAGGACATGGATGTCTGCGCCATTTATCTGGCTATAGGTAAACCATGGCTTTTGTAGGACATTTGACTGCCATTAGTCAACTTACTAATACTTATTCCATAGAGAGAGTAGATGAGCAATTTCTAAAGAAATAGTGAATCATGGGAAAGTCTGGAGATTGACTTAGATTCTAGGTTTCTTTGCTGTTTCCTTATTTTGCTTTACTTTTGGACAAGGTTTAGGGAATACGGAAAGTCGGTTTGAAAGCACAGGATGGTCCCACAGAAATATTTCTGAGCAGCAAGCCAAGCCTGGAAGAAAGATTCCTTTGGTGTCTCATCTCAGAAAAATTCTCACCAGGCCCATCAAGTTCCACAATGTGGTGGCACACTTTCAGTCTCTTCCTCCCAAAAGGCCATAAAGAAAACATGGATTCCTTTAGACTTACCAGATTGGCTGCTGCTTGCTTAGAGATTTGCAAAATGCAACAACCTTTGACTTTAACACCTAGAACTAAACAAGAAACTTTTCAAAAAAAAAATCATCTACATTAGAATTTTAAGCCTAAGAGTTGGAGATAATGATTTTCAAAAAAAAAAAAAAATCATCTGTCTTAGGGGGAGGGGTGTTCAGGTTCAGCTACCATGCTTGCCTATATGTGTATGGGGAGGGGTGGTAATGTTGATTATGTATAGCCACAGCCTTCCTTAAACTTTTATTTACTGCTTCTGTAGAATAACTTTGATTTCTAACTATGCTGAGTCTTTACTTCGTTTTCTCTTTCTCCTCCTCTGCCTCACTATCATTTCTGCCTTGAATGAGTCAGAATCTCAAGAGGCTATGAATAGGTACCACACCCCAAATGCGGGGATTTCCTAACATCATACATTTGGCAAGAAGAGAACAAGATGTTCTTAAAATGCAAAACGTACAAATGAGTGTAGTCCAGCGAATCCATCCAGCAGTTCCCTGCTCCACAGAGGTGCCCTCTCATACAGCAAAGCATCTGTTTCTGGAGAATACCATGGCAATGTTTTACTCCTCTAACAAGAGCCTCCAACTGGCTTTATTCCCATGTACATCATTAAAAGTTGGATTTTCTCAGTAAGGGATACACATAAAAATACATAGAATACACATAGATATATGAGTACACATGTAAATACATACTTCACATCAAATTTCCTCACATGGGTTGACTATGTTTTTCCCAAGATCCATAGACTTTCAAATAAAAATTAGTAACACAAGGCAAGAGAAACCTCCAATACAGATATCAACAAGAGTTATCCAAGAAACTCCCAAAACATTATAGGCTTTTGTTATGGCCCTTGGTTGCCTCCCAGAGGTTGACGATAAATTCATATTGCTGAAGACACATCTCAGACATAAAACTTCACAGGATCCAAGCTGGATCAACCTGAAAGTCTCCTCCCTGAGAACTAGCATTCATGGTACCAGTATCCAGATAATGTTGCCCGTGAACTAAAACAATAATGAGCATGCCACAATACCCTTAAGGGTACAATGTCAGCATACATACCTTGGTGGAAACCAAAAGCTCTCTAATTGGACTTAAGGTCCATTCAACAAAAGGAAAATTACCTGGAGATAGTGTGGTCATGGTCTTGGAGGAGAACTTTCAACCTCTGCAAAATTAGTAACTGCATTCTAAATATTTATTATTGTACTCATAGATAAGTGTAGCTCTCAATTCTAACACAAAAAACAACAACAAAAGCAAAAACTTTTCTTTGTAGCAATCAAAAGCTGTTACAGGAAACTACAACTGAGCAAAATATAGAGAACAAGTGATCCTGTGGAGCTCAGCCCCAACTGATGCATCTATTACACAATTCCTGCACCTAAGGCTCAGAGAACATTGACGAGGAGGGATCAGAGCGGTTTGAAAAGACAAAGAAACAAGAAGACTGCTATGAGACTGTGTCTCCTAAAAATGTCAGGGAACTACACCCATGAACTCTCAACAACATGGTTGAAAAAGGAAAACCAATAGACATGTTAACATGAAAGGAGAAAACCCAAGGATATCCCAATTCTAGACAAAGAACTACAGGAAACTAAGAAATAGTTAGGGAGACATATTGTCTTCCCCCGAGAAGAGTCTCTCAGTTCCTAGTGGTCAGGCTTGAAATAATATACATACGAGTAATATTATGAAAAATGAGTAGGCTGGAGTTACATATTTAGGAGTGTGTGTGTGTGTGTGTGTGTTGAACAACAAAAAGCCATGAATTCAGAAGAGAGCAAGAGAGTATACACGGGAGGGGTCGGAGGGAGGAAAGGGAAGGGGGAAATGATATTATATTTTCATTTCAAATAAAAATAAAACTTTTAAGGTTGGATTTTCAAATCAAGTTGTTAATATAATAACAACTTAAATTTGAAACTTAAACTTGAACAATAGGTTTCAAGGCTGCCATAGTTATTATTGATTTTTTTCCCACTCTGACCAAATGTGCATCTCCTTTTAGTCCTTTCAGCGAATAGTTAAAAAAAAAAAAAAAAAAGAGAGTACTTTTGACTAAGTGCAATTCAGGGCTCTCCTCTGCAGGTCTTAGAAATAGCTCTTGTCTGGAGTGACAGACAACACTCCCACTCTTTCTCACAAGTATCCTTGAGTAATGCAAGGTTGTTACAGGTGGAAGCCTTGCATCGTCTTAACCAGTTCCATCTCCTAACAGATTTCACGGATGCCTGGGATGTCTGTTTTCTCCAGGATATGATGTGGCCTCTGAAGCCTAAACTGTTTGGCTTAAATTAACAAGCAAGATTTTCTTGGCAGAATCAATGCCTTACATTTTCTACACTATGGCATCTTGACATTAGTAACTGAAATCAGACGTGAAAGATTTCTTGCTTCCAAAACGGGGGAGGGGGGTGGAGTGGGGGGACTGTCACCTTCTCCTGATGTCGCAAAGCATAAGGTAATGAAAAGAGAAATCTGTGAAAGACAGAAAATTAATTGAACCCAAGCATGCAAGTCCTTGGAGGCTGAGACTTCAGTGTTTGCCTTTGGGTTCCAGAGGCAAGGAGAGATCCAGGCATGTGTACAAGTTTCTGCAAAGCTTGCTGAGTTCATGCATAAAAGAATTCACAAATGAGTCTAAAAGAAACCAAAGTTAGACTTCTTAAGGCAACTTCATGCTGACTGATGTCTCTGGTGTCCCCAGTAGAAGTGTTCAGTCAAAGGAGACTGAGAGAACATACATCACTCAGGCTCTGAAGGAGAGTGCCCAGACACAGATGCTCAGCCCTATTGCTGATACACTTGTGACCCTGAGCAAGGATCCACACTGAGCCTCACTTATTTCTTCTGGAAAATGGTACAAACAATGAGTAAGAGGATCAAAACAGAACACAATGTTCATAATTCAGGAACTGGCAGCAGTAAATGCCCTGTATGTGTGAGCTGTAATTAATAGCATGGTAACAAATACAGCTCAAGTGAGAAATTAGGCATTGTGACATCAAGTTGTTTTTAGTAATATTGATTCATATAATTGTAAAATATGTATTTAGTGAATGCATAAATTTAGAAACATGGTAATTCACGCTGTTTCCCCATAAAATCACTGATGAGCACCTCATAGCTATTGTAAGTTCCAGCTTATAAGAGCTCCAAAGGCAAAAATACATTCTTGCAGGGAGCTTGCACGGTGTAGAGAGTATTATAAGTCCCCTAAAGTATTAATAAATGCATACAAATATTGCTCTTTATCTAATGTATCTCCAAGGACAGATGCTACCTCAAGGTATGGATTTATATAAAGTATCTGAAATGTCTCATAAATGATGACAGTAGATTCAGAATAATTGTCCACAAGGAACATAAATGCACAAAAGCTTACTCTGTGAGATCCAGCTAGATGGAGCAGTTTCTGAGATAAAGATGTTTCTTGATGTCAAAAATAATTTGGAACAGGATTTGCCTTCTATGTCAGGTCAATGTGATCTTCCTTGGTGACAAAAACTAGGAGTATATGAAATTTAATATCACTTTAAAGGTGCAGAGGCTATGTAAAAGCAAGAAGACTGCTCTATAATCCTGGCCTGAAAGGTATTTCAGAGGTCGAAATCTGACACTTATTGAATTAATGTCTTCAGCAATAATTTATTTTAACCAACACCCAATATCTGGCTCAAAATGGAATTCTGGTCTTGGTAGAGCAATGCTAGAGAGAACTAAGAGGATGTACATGTTCACGTATTGCTATAAAGAAAATGAAAAACCAAATTCAAATTGAGAAGATAAAGACCTAAGAGCATATAGGAGGAACCTAAAACACACTGAATTCTCTATTGAAAAGACCAACACATGCACATACATGTCCACATGTATACAGACTACTAACAAGACAGTTGTGACCATAGAGCCAGAAAAATTATTTTCTGTTTTAATGATGCTCCATTCTATAAACAGGATTATTCATAACATCCACCTCCATACCAAGAGAGCAAGAACTCACACACAACACATGAACTGCTCAAACCTAGTCACATTGTTCACTGTGGACTATGAACTAAACACATTGGAGTACATAAGTTGACACCATATGGGCCTCCTCCCACCCAGTCCACTCCGATTAAAATCAGAACTCAGCCAGGATGCTGTGTAACACTCCTAAGGACCACTCCTAAGGACTTTACGAGCTACATAGAATCTACTTTAACTCAACACTGATGTCTTTACTTGTGTCCTTTTGTGGTGCACTGGGAGACTTGGAAAAGAAGAGAACTGGAGAAGAAAATAAAGAGCAGAACCAAGAATAGAGTGGAGTGCCTAGCCAGTCTTGGACAACCTATGGTTCTAAATAGAAAGAAAACATATAAGTTCATTTCACTTAAGCCAGTATTGTTCCTGTGTCTTTATTAACTTCTTTGTGCAACTTCCAACCAATAGACCTTTCTGGACTCCCCTGAACACCTGAGGTCCCTTTCTGATCACCAGTGGCACTTTGATACTTAACTTATATCTCCTCTTTGAGAATATGACCGAGTAAATTACTGTATTTCAGGATATTGAATGTCTTTGATTAAGCCAAGTTGTATTGAATTAAATCTAACTTTGAATCAAATTTCTAAAATGCCTCTACATTCAAACAATTGTCAAACAAATATATCAATACAACAAATTAAATATTTCCTTTATTGAATTATCCATCTATACACTGAAAATAACTTCTTCCTGTTTAGTCAGAAATATGGATTTAAGAACTGTGGTTTGTAAAAACTAAAATAGAAACAAAATAGAAATGTTAGTTTATCTACCAAAAAGGAATTCACTGTAGGTTTTTTTTTTAGTACAGCTAGATGTCCAAATATCTGTGCCTGTCTTCCAGCTAAATTTATCTATCACTGTCAGTGTTCCAGTGCAGATTCCTTCTCTATGGATGTCAAAACAGTCTCTAGCAGATCTCGGATTATGGTTTCCCAGCTTACAAACTAGTAAAAAAAAAAAAAATGCACTTCTCCAGATGTCACGCATTAAATTATCATTCAGTAGATATTCATTAGTCTGCCCTCATTTTCATAAGTGCTTTTGATATTAGTATTGGCCATGTGCTTTGCTTTGGCTAATGGAGTATTAGTGTATGTGACATAAACTAGAGATTAAGTAGGCTTTTGCAGATACAGTTGATCTCTGACACTTTGTTTTCTTCCTTCAAAGACTATGCTTTCATTTAAGTAGCCTAGGAAGGATGGAGGATACATAGAACAGCATGAGATCCTAGCCAAACCCAGGTTCATACAGCCAGAAACCAGCCAATCTTAGCATGTTGAAAGAGAAATAAATACGTATTGTCATGTACATCAGAGATGCATGCAGGTGTTTTTCCATATAGCACCAGTGAGGCAACAATTAACAAACATGTAGAACTCCAAGAGCATTCTCTGATCTAATATCACAATGTTAAGTCAGTGATTCTGTAAAGGTGCTCATGATGATTGCCCAAGGAACGGTGGCTGTGTCATCTATACATTTGTTAATAACAATCACTGATGGCAGGAAAGATGATGATGAAAAGAAAGGTGGAAGAGCAAGAAATGAAACAGTGTGATATGAGGGAGATAGAATGAGAAGGAGGTGGTGGATACTATCTGAATACATTGCATTCATGTATGAAATTACCAAAGTAGATTTGTATGTTCTTTTTATTATGCGAATGCTAGCCTTGAGTCTTCAGATATATGTACTTAAACTGGAATACACATGTAAGTCAGGAAAATAGAGACCATGGGGGAAGCTTTGAAATGAAGGCTAGAATGGAGATGCTATAAGGAGAAAATAATAATGGGGCAAGAAGTGCTATGTATGATGAACGAGGGGAATGAAGGGTATAATAGGCAGTGCATACTTGATAATAAGGCACTATTGCTTGTTGTAGGATATTTGACCACACTGTGAGCCTCAAGATTGTATGCCTTGCTAGAAAAACCTGTTTCTAGTTGTGGTGTAGCTCAGCCCTAGCACACACCTTTAATCCAAGAGCTTTCTGTTTATTGTAAACATGATTAAATAAAGTCAAGGATTTCATCCCTCCTGTCTAGCTTTCACTGTGCTGGATTAAATAAGTAGGTCAAGAGGTGGCGCAAGCAAACAGCTGGGATTTTGAGATAGCACGGAAAAGAACTTCCTTCTCTTTCGAGACTTCAGCTGAGGAGGAACGTCAGCTGGGTGCTTTCTCTGCTTCTCTGAACTAACAGACCTTCACTCCAGCATCTGGCTCCTGATCCTTATTGGTAAAATGGAACATTTGAGATTTTGTTTAAAAACAACAATTGCTAATGATAACAAATACTTGAGTCATATATAATATGTAAGGATCAAACTGATACTAACCTGGACATTTCAGCTCTACTGTCTAGTTTTCACAGTGCTAGAAGATGCTATCCAAGCTATTGGGGAGCTTTACCCCTCTCTGGAACCTGTGAGATACAATAATAATTGCCCTGACAACACAGGACCACCAGTGCAATAGTGGCACAAATGTTATGGAAGTAACCAAACACTTCTTGATTAGAATTCAGGCCTCCTCCACAAAATGGAACTCATACCAGGCCTTGTTAACTAGGCCAAGAACTGATGGTTGAGTAGGCTACAAGGGAGAACCTGTTACTGTTGTTGTGCTAAGTGAACACAATGCTAAACTTTCTAAGTTTCTATCTTATACCCATATACTGTGCATCTCTAAACCCTAATCAGAGAAGCTTCCTTTTTCAGGATTAGTGATTGACACAAGAGACACAACAGTAGTCATTGTGAAGAGAATAATAGACTACAAAGTGCTCACCCCTAAATGAGACATCTGTATTAACCCTCCCCACACCTCCCATAACTCAGACATCATCAAAGAAGAGAAGTCAAAAAAATCATAAGAGTCAGAGGCAGTAGATGATTGTAGCAAAACAGTGTTTCTCTGAGCGTGGCATTAAAGTGGTTGGGTAGATTCAAGTCTGACAAAAATCCCAATAAGGATGGGAAGAGGTCTCCTAGTCCAACTTCTGTTTGAGTAACTATTGGCAGTTGATGCTTTTGGAAATGGGAAGTCAGTTTTCTTTAGGGATTCAAACTGACTTCCTGTATCCTTGTTTTTAAACCTAATATCTCCACTATTACTGCCAGCATATGCATGAGCATAGGGTCATCTAATGGAGCTGAGAAGGAATTACAGTCCAACCACTACTCCAATCTTATTGAAAGACAGCTCTCACACTGAGCAGATGGCTCAATGGATAAAAATGCTTGCCGAACAAGCATGAAGATCAGAGTTCAGATTTCCTGCACCCACAGAAAAGCCAGGGATGGCCCCTTGTGCCTATAACTCCAGAGTTTGGAGGTGGAAGTAGGAGACTGGAGATTTTTTGCCAGCCAGATTAGCTGCCCCCCAAAAAGCTAAGAGTTAGAGAGTTAGAGTTAGAAAGAGACCCCTTCTCAAGAGAATAAAGCAAAGACAGATAGAGCAGGTTACCCAGTGTCCTCTCCTCTGACTTCTGAATGCACACACAGGTACATACATCTATACACACATACATACACATAAAAATATACATATCACATATGCACAAATGTGTGTGAGAGTCAGTGAGAGAGAGAGAGAGAGAGAGAGAGAGAGAGAGAGAGAGAGAGAGCAAATGGAAGACATAAGAGAAATATCAATGTTCCCAACAATTTGGTAGGAACAAGAAAATGGGCACTAAAAAGAGAACTCTCATCTACTGTTCAGTTAATGATATTGATTGAGGCAAGCACTGATACATTTATCTCTTCATTTTTGCTGAAATTCAATATCGATCTGATGAATCAAATAAAAGCAAGGTTTAGGATACAGCAAGTCATATATCATTTTCAAATATGATATGAGTTGTCACATTAATCTTTCTTAGTACAACTAAGACAAATATGGTGCTTAGAGAAACAGTGTCTATGTATCAAGCAGTTGAGTTACTTTAATGCAGAGTAATGAGCCAAGAAAGTAACCTCTAGTTTTGAGTGATCCAAGATATGCAACTGAGCTATAGACTCTGATGATTGACATTATTTTTTTATCTATTCTTAAATCTAGAAACCAAAGAATTTTAGAACTCAATGGAGATATTGCATGCCACCATAAGACAGGCAATATTCTGTCCTAATTTTTTCATATTGATCTTACACACCAGTACAGTTAAAATTATCAGTATATTTTAAGTCTCTGACTTCCCTTTGAGAGATTGATTATCTAAAATACACAGTAGGGAGTCTTGTTTTACCCTTATGGACAGTGAGTCAGCTGTCTTCCTTTAAAGATTTAAGGCATTCCTGTGACAGCAAGTTGATGGGGACACAGCCACTTTGCCTAGCTTTTGATTCAAAGTCACCCCTCTTCTGTCACTCACCAGGCCCACCTGGATCCTGGGAACATTCATTTTGCACGCCTCACCTTGACAAACCCCCTCACTTTCTCAATAGTAATCCTGAGGTGTCTGGCCACTGACCTTACTTCACATCATCTCAGTGGGGAGATGAAGTTTACTTTGTTGACATTGGGTTTTTTAATAACACTGTCTCACTTACAGGCATTTATTCACCATGGAAAAATCTCATTATAGAGTATCACAATATAAAGTCTACCCAGGCACTACAGAAGAAGATAGCATAGTACATGGATAACTTCAAATACCAAAGGAAGGAAGGGGGAGAAAGAAAGAAAGAAAGAAAGAAAGAAAGGAAGGAAGGAAGGAAGGAAGGAAGGAAGGAAGAAAGAAGACAGGAAGGAAGGAAGGAAAGAGGGAGAGAGGGAGGGAAGGAAGAAAGGCAGAGAAAGAAAGAGAGAGAAAAAAAGAAAGAAAAAGAAAGGAAGAAAGAAAGAGGAGAGAAGAGACAGGAAGGAAGGAAAGAAGGAGAGAGGGAGGGAAGGAAGAAAGACAGAGAAAGAAAGAAAGAAAGAAAGAAAGAAAGAAAGAAAGAAAGAAAGAAAGAAAGAAAGAAAGAAAGAAAGCACAAGCAATGAAGGAAGGGAAGGAAAGAAAGAAAAAAGAAATTTACAAAAGGTATAAGAAATGACACAATAACCTTAATATGAAGTAAATAGAGATTTGTTGAATTCTGCTATTACTCTAATGGCAGTATGTTTTCTCCTCTCTGAGTAGTACAAGAAAATAAACTTTAAAAATAATTGCTACCAGGCAGTGATGGCGCACACCTTTAATCCCAGAATTTGGGAGACAGATCTGAGTTTGAGGCCAACCTGACCTTCAGAGTGAGTTGCAGAACAGCTGAGGCTACACAGAGAAGCCCTGTCTCAAAAAACAACAAATAAAACTGCTAACTAAGAAGACTTATCATAGGAAGACAGAAATAAGATACATCCATCCAAACAGATGCACACATGACAGAATAGAAAAGTAAGAAATAAAAAGCAAGACAATACGACTTCTCGAAGAGATCACAGCTCTTCAACCTCCAGATAGTGATGTAATTAGAAGTCTAGTTTTCAAAATGATCCCCATTCGGTGTCCTCCAAGAGGGCTCAAATAAACAAACTAATGAAGCAGTTAATTCAAACCTAGATGAGAATTCCAACCTTCAGTGAGAAACTCGGCAATTTTAATGCAAATCTCAACAAAAAATGTTAGATGCTGAAGGGGAAAAAAAATGAATCTGGAAACTAGAAGCTCAGTAACTCAAGAAAACTCAGGGAAAGAGTCTCCAGTGGACAAACCAGACAGAAGAAAGAACATCAGGAATGGAAGACAAGGCTGAGGAACAGTGGAAGACCAGAAAAGAAAAAATAAATAAGTAAACAATCCTGAACACTGCATTTAAGACCTCTGGGACACAATTAGGAGACTCAGCTCACAGATGTGTCATAAAACAGGTAACTTAGATACAGACTAAAGACATAGACAACCAACTCAATAAAATCATAAAAAATTTCTCGAATCCAGGAAGGGAAACAAGACATCACAATACAAGAGTTATTTAAAGCTCTACACAGACTTGAGTAACAAAGAACCTCTTCATACAAAACAATAGTTAAAAAACAAGAACACAGAAACAGAAAAGAATATCACAACCTGCCATGGAATTTTTATCTCACAGAGGCAAACCTATCACACCAACATCAGTCCTTTCTCCAGAAAACTTAAAAGCCAGAAGAGCATGCTCTGAAATAGAAAGTTAATCAGTATTACTGAAAAGGAAGGGGGAGGGGAGAAGAAAACAGAAAGAAAGAACTCAGGGA